>NW_022196900.1:2324610-2408252 GCF_008632895.1 Mastomys coucha | reverse complement strand
CATGTGGTTGCTGGGATTTGAACTCAGGACCTTCAGAACAGCAGTCAGTGCTCTTAACTGCTGAGCCATCTTGCCAGCCCTGTTTTTGCTTTTTTCAAGACAGGGTTTCTCTGTGTAGTCCTGGCTGTCCTGGAACTTACTCTGCAGACCAGGCTGGCCTCAAACTCAGAAATCTGCTTGCCTCTGCCTCCCAAGTGCTGGGACTAAAGGTGTGGGCCACCACTGCCAGGCTGGCTTTTATTATTTTAAAAAAGCTATCAACTGATGGTAAAACCCGATTGCTGAAGACAATATTTACATAACTCATTGAACATGGAGAAGCTGAGCTGGTGCTTAACTTTAGCCTTCACTCCTACAGACTTATGATCATGGCTCTGGAAGACACTCTGAATGCTTATCAGAGGAGAATGCTAGTGACCAACCCAGCCAAAACCTCTTCAGCCTACATTGGTGACCTGCCTGCATATGCTGTTGTAATAGTGACACCCAAGTAGTAGGAGTAACCAACCACTCTCTGATAGGACTTAAGGTCCACTCCATGAAATGGAACCCATGCCTGACACCGCTTGGGACTAGATAGGCCATGGACCTAGGGGCTAACCAAGTACTATTGTTCTGCTGCAGGAACATAACAGTTAAATGATGCCTAATGACACAATGCTATGTCAGTGTCTAGCTCAGTCATCATTAGAGAAGCCCCCTTCTGCAGCAGATAGAGACAAATACAGAAACCTACAACTGAAAAATGTTCAGAGTGGCAGACCTTGGATCAGTCAGTCTTCAGTTGGATGTCTTACTCCAACTCCTCCCTTCGAGGCTCAGGGAGCTCTCTAGAGGAGGAGGTGGAAAGATTGTAAGAGCCAACAGGGATGGAGGACATCAAGAAAACAGTGTCTTTCAAGCACAATAGGCCAGGTGGGGTCCTAGGGCTGAGAGGAAGGAAGTGGACATGAGCTCCCATCCCTAGCTGAGAAGCGAGCTCCCATCCCTAGTGGAGAAGCCAGCTCCCATTGACAATTGCTTGCAAAGGAAAATTTAGTTTCCTCCAGTGGAATCCAAATGGCTATATAAACTACATACATTTAACAAATATAGTAAACCATACTATGTATCTGGCAGTAGGTGGCCAACAGAAAACAAAATGGTATTTTTGTAAACCCTTTAAAAATCTCATATTGCTTTGTTTGGGCATTTTTAAAAATCTTGCTGGTCTTTTGTATGTATATTATGGTTTCTAATTCTCTCTCTCTTTCTCTCTCTCTCTCTCTCTCTCTCTCTCTCTCTCTCTGTGAATGTTCACTTATATGTGTTTCTTGTGTTTTGCTTTATTTTGTTTTTTAAAATTCTGATTTGCTTGTTTTTCTTATTTGCCTGTTTTTTTTTTTTTCCTAAAGAGAGAGAAAGAAATTGTGGGGTGGAATATGTATGGGGAAGGGGAGGATCTGGAACGAGGTGGGGGAAGGGAAACTGTCATCAGAATATATTGTATGAAAAATTATTCTTAATAAATAATGAAAGTAACCAATTTCTAATAATTTAAGCCCTTATTTGGTGATTAGGTTATGCTAACAACTTACATATTATTGAAGTTGTGATTGTGTCCAGCCTCAGTGATTCAGCTTGGTCCTACTTCTCCACATTCCTTCAATATGGATTTATATAGAAGCAATGGAGGTAGCCTCCAGCTGAGCAGGCAACTTCCGCACGAGGACCTAATTGAAGACTGCCTGAGAGCTGAAAGATTGGTGACACAGACAATGTCAGCCAATTGGGAGAACTGCCACTTGGAAGATATGCTTCCTTGGGACCAATAGGGCGGAGGGCACCCCTGAGGATTAATAGAGGAACAGGTGGCAGCATTCTTCCAAGCTTGCTGTGCCGTTCTCTCACCACCACATCTCCAAATCCCAAGGGCGAGTATGGTTGGGCAGCGGGAGATCCAGGGCATAAAACAACTGATTTAGAGTCAGGAG
Source organism: Mastomys coucha (assembly GCF_008632895.1). Taxonomy (NCBI): domain Eukaryota; kingdom Metazoa; phylum Chordata; class Mammalia; order Rodentia; family Muridae; genus Mastomys; species Mastomys coucha. The sequence goes on along the minus strand of NW_022196900.1, from coordinate 2,406,279 downwards.
AAGAATAATGGGAGTAGAAACATTGTGACTTTTATTGCATTTCTCTCTTTTGAAACTAACTAAGGGTAGGGAAAGGACAGGAAGACACCAGTTGATATTGGTTTATGTTGCTTAGGACAGGCTGGGTCAAGCAAAGTTTACAAATTAGTGCAATTGGTCAGGTAGACCTGATGCTGCAATGAGGAGCCTGCAAGGTCTGCAGCCACGTGCATCTTGTCACCTTTGCAAAGAGGGCTCTGTGGCTCACCAGCTTCAGCAAACAAAGCGTCACTGACTTGAGCATGTAAGAAGCATGCTATAGTTCACACAGCTGGGTCCACAGGCATCCTAACATACCACCCTTCAGGCCTTTCAGGTAGCTTATTCAACAGTGGCGAGGAGATTTCTTATGTGCCTGTGGCTTGGTGTCGTTTTGATGTTTGCAGGGATTATTTCTGGAGGCTGCTTCCTAAGAGCTCTGATAATCAGGCTGCTGTGTACCTCTTCTCTTTCTGATTCTGACCAGTGGGGAACACACATAAGGGATAATAGCCACAGAGCAAAGTACCACTTTTTTTTTTCATGGCTAGACAAACTCCTGATATCCAAAGCAAACTCCAAGAAAGGCTGGAGTGGAGAATGTGAGCCTGGGCTGAACTTGAACTTCAGGTTTCTTCCTCTAGCTCAAACCTGTTCTGAGATTCACATTCTCAGCCGTTGGAGGATGAACAGCTGAATACGGTACTTGCAGTCATTGCGGTACAAGTATTGAGCTCTTAGCCTTAAGATGATCCATCTCCTTGGAGGAATGGGAGTAAAGGCACCAGAAAGACCAGAACCATCCCATCAACATTCCCAAGAGAGGAAAGAGCAGGCACAAGGTCCTTGTCCTAGCTAGTTTCTATGTCACCTTTCTGTAAGTGAGAGGATTTGGGAAGAGGGACCTCAACTGAGAAAATAATTCCAGCCAGATTGCCATGGAGGTATCTTCTTGATTAATGATCAATATGGGATGGGAGGACCCATCTCTATGGTGGTGCCATCCCTGGGCAGGTGGTTCTGAGTTGAATTGGAAAACAGGCTGAGCAGTCAATCCACGGACTGGGGAGAGGCACTCCATGGCCTCCGCTTCCAACTTTCCCTCTAGACTTTACTATGAGCTCTTACCCTGACCTCTGTCAGAGACGGATGTGGCCTGAAAGCTTTACGTTGAAATAAACCCTTTCCTTTCTAAATTACTTTTGGTAATGGTGTTTTATCACAGCCATGGAAACGCTAAGACAATCCTTAATCTCTCAGTTGGGACTATATGACAGTCAAGGTCCATTTTCTCCCTAACCTTGCTTTTGGAGTGGGATGCAATCCCTTGAGGTTTTTCCCATGGAGGTTGTCTCATTTCTGATTGAATGTAAGGGTTGACGATTGGGGAAATAGAGCCTTAAATGAAAAAGATGGCAGAATTTTGAATGGAAAAAGATCTTAGGACTAGAGAACTCCCGAAGGACAACCGGCAAGTGAATCTACAACACAAATCTGGGTAAGGCAGCTCCTGTGCTGACCACGCAGATTCGATAATTAGACCTGTCGAAAAGCCTGCTGCGTAGCTGCAGTTTAGGGAGAGTTGCTCCCTCCGCCAGAGTGGAAGTAAGGTATTCCAACACAAAACAAAACAAACAGGAGCTGGAGGTGTATGGGCGAGGCAAAGTGGTTGTGCAAATCCTGTTTCGTTCCCCGAAGCTGCACTGGTGAGAGAGAGCAAGCTTTTCCCAGTGTGAGGGGTTCTTTCTTTCTTCCTTTCTTTCTTTCTTTCTTTCTTTCTTTCTTTCTTTCTTTCTTTCTTTCTTTCTTTTGTATTTTATATTGAAACACACTATGACAAAGTAAAACCACAACATGACCGACACCAAAACATGAATGAATTTGGGTTCAAGCAATGTCAGGCTTAGGAACTGGCTTTGTCCGTAGAAGGCATTGAGAGGGTGTGGACAAATGTAGCTCCCAGTTATGGTTTTTGTGCAGATTAGGGACTCTCTAGATGAGGAGTGCTGGCTTGGAATTATCTGTGTTAATGATGTCGATCTTACCGGGTGCTTTGCTCGGCATCCCAGTGGATTTGCTCTGTCTCTACACAACACTAAATCCAGAGGGATATTTTTCCCCTTATGTGGCCAGAAAAACTAGGTCAAGGTTTAACATAGGAATTAGGAGATCAGATTCTACATAAATCCTTCCTGATCTGTGTTGATTCTCCCAGAGAATTAGATCATTCAAAGACTTGCAGAACCGTTGGAGGTTGTAAGGAAGTGCCAGATGTTATTATGATGGAATGTTGCCCAAAGAGAAGCCTGATGGACATTCTCAGTGATGACTTTCCTCTGCATGGGGGTTTCTGGCAAGAGTCAGACATTTGAGTGGTAGGAAACACAGCAAGTGAGATCCTGCAATCTGGCCATCCTTTCACCAGAATTTCTAGGAATTTACTGACATGTGGATGCATTACCTTTGAAATGAATGTGATGTCATGTGTTATATTTTGGAGTTCAGTGGGAATGATTGGGCCATTATATCTGTACAGACCAGGGTTTTGAATAAGACCCTTCCATTGATGTCTGGAAAGATCCAGCTAAAGATGCTGTCAGATAGTGCTAGTTAGCATCCAAGTGGTGCAACTAGTCTTCTTACAGCCAGTTGTTAGGTCTGATATACACAAGTGTGTGTGTGTGTGTGTGTGTGTGTGTGTGTGTATGTTGTGTACATGCACTTCAAAGTTCACATAGGTTCCATGGCACACATGTAGTGGTAGTGCTAAGGAAGTGTTAGTGAACCTGAAAGACCAGTCAGGAGCTGATCCAATGCAATCATACCAGGGCCTTTATTCAAGCTTTAGCTTGGGCTTAGCCCACCACTGATACACAGTATGGTTTTGGTGGAGAAGAGCTTCGAACACTTATCAGGGCAAGGTTTTATAGAAAGTGGCACATGAGAGGTAAGTGTTTCTTGCCTGCCAAGCATCTAATTGGAGTGCTACTGTGGCCTTTAGCATATCCGGGTGGTGCAGGGAGTCAAACCATAAACTTAACATTTGCTTCCCTCTGCATTGGTGGTTGTTAGGCAGGGGGTGGGCTTGGTGGGGATTAACCTGGAAACACTGGATTTCTCGGGGGAGATTAACCTGGAGATACCAGTCTTGTTGGGGGTTAACTTGGAAACTAATGCTGGGTACTGGCCCATTAGTTTACCTGAGTTCAAACTTAGGTCAGGTTCTCTAAAATGGCGTCTGAACTTAAAAGATTTGGTCTCTCATTCCCTCTTTCTCTGGTGACTAGATGGCCCAATCAGCCTGCTCTCTTATAGAATCCAAGACTTCCAGCCCAGAGATGGCACCACCCACAAGGGGCCCTATCCCCTTGTGAATCTTCATGAAAAAAAGTTAGTAACAGGGCTATGTCTTATGGTGTCCCTGGGACAAGGGTCGGGGTTCATCAGTGGGAGACAGGAGAGAGTCTTGAGGCTGAATTCTCCTCCTGTTGGCCAGGGTCTTCTTCAACTGCAAACCCTGCAGCTCTGGAACATAGGGACCTTTACAGTGAGTCTCTAGTGACTCCTGGCAGTATCTCTCCACTAGTACCCAATCTCCAGGCTAATGCTGATGGGGCTCTGGAGGTGGATCCGTTTTATAGAAAACACAAAGTTTAAACCAAGCATGTTTGCGTACCCACTGGACACCGTCAAAATCGTCTAACATTTGGAGATTGTCTGCTTCTTCAATGACCTCTGTTAGTAAGTGAACCAAACAAAATTTAAAAGGGGTGAGTCCCATCTGGTGTGGGGAGTTCTGTATTCTATAAAGGGCAAAGGGGAGAAGAGTCATCCAGTCACCATCAGTCTCCAAGGTCAATTTAGTAAAGGTCTCTTTTGAGGTTCTGTTCATCCTCTCTACCTGTCCTGAACTCTGGGGTTTGTAAAGACAATGAAATTTCCAATCAATCTCCAGAAATATGAGCTAATCTCTGACTTACCCGGGACACAAATGCAGGCCCACTGTCTGACCCTATAAGCTTAGGTGTTGTGGGAAATATTAAAAAGAATGGCAAATTCCTGAGCAACACCCAGCTATTCTCTGCCTCTGTGGTCTCAATGCCTCTACCCCTAGGCTAGCTCCAGCAGCCACGGATCACGGTTCTCTCGTGGTGGATTCTACTCACATTACCAGCCATCCACTCCCAGTGGTCAACAGTCACAAATCCCCATAACCCAGTAAATCAAAACTCTAGAAGCTTGTAGTTAATCAGTCAGATTTATATATCAATAAATTCTCAATTCACAAGATGCCCATGCAATAATTTCAGAGCCAACTGATAATGATACAAGCTGCCCACCTAGATTAGACAAGTTATCCCAATTGTTCTATCCTTTGCTGATATTCATAGCTACCTGTGACTGTTTAATGCCACGTGGAATCTGGATTGTCTTCTCCTTCCATCTTCCTTTCTTTCTCCTGTCCTTTCCTCTGTTCCCATCTCTAAAACTCTTCTTTCCACCTCCCTTTTCTCCTGTCCAATCACAGGCTTCTTGTTATATTAATATTTAAAGTAATTGGGCTTCTTGTTGTATTAATATTTAAAGTGATTGGACAGGGAAATTTTTGCTACACTTAGGAAAGCCATACCTTGGAAGAATTTCTTCTAGTAGTTTCTTTGCTACTGCCTGAGCAGTCTCATGCTTAGTTGGGAAAGCTTCAGTCTATTCTGAAAAGGTATCTATGAACACCAACAAATTTTTGTATCTGAACTCTCCTGGTTTCACCTCCATGAAGTCCATTTCCCAGTAGATTCCTGGCTTGAAGCTCCAGTATTAAGTACTGGTCTTCTTCTCATTGTCAACCACACTGGTTAATTGACAGGCCTTATAGTTCTTAACAATTTTAGCTGTTTTTGAATTGGCATCTCTAATTCTGATGTGAGACTGGTGGACTAAGTCTTGCATTCTCTGGGCTCCCATGTATAAAGAAAATGGATCTTTTCAGTATGCATAGATCTATTTTCTCTGGTACAATTAGTTTATAGTCCTCCACCATCCCTTAAGACCCTGAGACATGGGCAGGTTTCTGCCCCAGATCATATCTCCTGTAGTATAATTAGGCTGGTCAGGGAGTGTGGGGTCTCCTGTGTCTAGGGCAATCAAAGGCATGAGGGGTGCAATTTCTAGGGCCACCCACTGGACTGTTTCATCTGCCTTGTTGTTGCCCTCTGAGATGGAGTCTCTTTTCCTTTTGATGCCCTGGACAGTGAATGATGGCCAGCTTTTTAGGTCACCGTAGAGCCCTCAGTAGGGAGAGGATTCCCTCTTTGTTTCTGATACTCTTTCCTTCTGCTGGCGGAAAGCTTCTCTCCCTATCAATAGCCCCATGGATATGAGTGGTAGCAAAGGCATACTGGCTATCCATGTAGATGTTAAGTTTCTTATCTTTTCCCAACTCTAATGCCTTAGTTAGAACTATTAATTAAGCTTTCTGTGCTTATGTTCCATATGGGCAGAGCCCATATGATCTAAGTATTTGAGACTACCACTGTCCATCCTGAATGAAGCTACTACCATCGGTAAACCATGTTGTCTCTACATCTGTTAAAAGGGTATTTTGAAGATGTGGTCTAGTCCTCTGGATGTGGGCCAGGACATCTGAGCAGTCATACAGTGGCCCTTCAAGATCTGGATCAGGCAGCAGGGTAGCTGGGTTCAGGGCAGTTGGGGCCTGAAAGATTATCCTAGGAGGTTTTAAGAGGAGAGACTGGTAATGAATCATTCTGGCATTGGTGAGCCATTGGTTAGGAGGATGCTTGAATATCACCTTGATAGCATGAGTGATGGTGATGGTCAAGCTCTGGCCCAATGATAGTTTGCCAGCCAAGAGGGCCATTGCAGCTATGATGTATAAGCAAGAGGGCCAGCCTCTGGTCATTGGTTCTAATTTTTTTGAGAGGTAGGCCACTGTTCAGAGCCAGGGTCCAATATTCAGTGTCAATACACTTTTTTGCCACTCAGATCTCTTGTCCATGAGGAGGTGAAAGGGCTTAGTTACATCTGGCAATCCCAAGGCTGGTGCAGAAATTAAGACCTTCTTTAAGGTACCGAAGGTTTATTGATGTTCCTCTGTCCATACAAAGTTCTCTTTGTATGAGGCTCTTTGGTGGCCTCATACAGTGACTTAGCTATTTTGGCCAAGCCTGGTATCCAAATTCTGCAGAATCAAGTGGAGCCCAAGAATTCCCTTACCTGGTGGGGAGTCTTGGGTATTGGAAGGCACAGTACAGTAGCCATCTCTGACCTTCTTTTAATATCTGTCCCATTTAGATCACCCGTGGTTGGCTGAGTTGAGCTTTCTTAGCAGAGGCTTGATAGCCCAAATTTCCCAGGGCCTCCAAGGCAGGTCCTGGGTTCCCTTCAGGCATTCTTGCTTGGTCTCTGCTGCCACCAGAAGGTCATCTACATATTTCAAAAGAGTCAGGTCAGGGTGTTGGGTTCTATACTGTGAAGAGCAGGTCTTTAGCAAAGACCCACTCCACCTTGTAATAGGAGATGTTTGGAAGTTGTTTTGAAATAAGTTATTTGCAGTGAGCTGTTTTGATGTATTAGTTATCTAGAATAATATATGAAAGATGCTTTGACAAAATGAGAAAACATTTGAAGTATATACTTGTGCAGAAAATTTTCCATAAAGAAGTAAACAACTGGAGAAGATAACCAGATGCGAATGGTTATCTGGACCTCACTCCACCAATGACGTCAAAAATAGTTTAAAGAGACAGCAAGCTGACATCTCCGCCCTGGTAGCAATGGCTGCCTGAAGTCATCCTCCGAGCCAAAATCCTCAGACTGAGCTTCCCAGACTCTGCCACAATGACCAGAGACCATCCGAGACCACTCGAGACTCCGTGGGCAAGCAACCTTCGTTGTCAAGCATTCTTCGTAGCCAAGCATTCTTTGTGGTCAAGCATTCTTCGTGGTCAAGCATTCTTCGTGGCCAAGCATTCTTCGTGGTCAAGCATTCTTCGTGGTCAAGCATTCTTCGTGGTCAAGCATTCTTCGTGGCCAAGCATTCTTCGTGGCCAAGCATTCTTCGTGGTCAAGCATTCTTCGTGGTCAAGCATAACCCTCCAGCTGAGAGATAGCTGAGCCAGCTCCCCACCAGCTAGAGCTACTGCTGCTTTTGCTTTTGGAAATTCAGGTGTGTATATGCGTGTGTGTATGTGTGTAGCAATAATAATTAAAGAAAAAGAGAGCATGGATTTGGAGGTGTGTGATAAATGATGGAAGTAGTGGGAAACAATGTAGATATAGTACATATATATGAAATAAAAAATAATTATAAACCAAACCAAACCAAAACCTACAACAGATCAAAACAGAACTCAGAGAATGATATTTACTAGCAATATAAAAAATGTTAATAAATTTAACATAATAGTGAAAAGTTATCAAGTTTCAAATTGTAAAAGAAAATAATTGAATTTAAGGGGTTACCCAAAGTACACACACATGGAGCTATGCTTTCTTCCTCCACTTTTTCTTTTCTTCTAACATTTATTTATTTATTTACTTATTTATCTATTTATTGTATGTGAGTACACTGTAGCTGTCTTCAGACACACCAGAAGAGGGGGTCAGATCTCATTATAGATGGTTTCTGGGATTTGAACTCAGGACCTCAGGAAGAGCAGCCAGTGCTCTTAACCATGTGCCATCTTTCCACCCCTCTTCTTCTGTCCTAGTTTCTTCCTTCATTTCCCTTTTCTATTCTTTGTTCATATCTTCTGTGTACCACTGGAAAGTCAGCCATTTGTACTGTATGAATTACTCCTCCTAAGAGATGTTTTATTGCAAAAGCTCATTGTTTTTGCTCTGGTGTCAATTAAAGTGCAGAGAACTTCTCGGAACATTCGATGCCTGGATTTTATTCTTAGAGCTCATAGTGTACTTTGGTGTGTCTCAGGTTTTGTTTAGCCTTGGACGTTGCATTGTTGTCAGCACAAGTTGCACCACAGGAGGCTGGAATCTACTAGAGGTAAGGCCACTGATCACTGACTTGATAGGCTTTCAGGTGATGGGAGAAGTGACCTATCAGCACATCTGTTTCTCTAGCTGGAAGTGAATCTAATTGGAGAATCACTGTTTAGATGGGGTCAATTTCCAAAGTAGCTACCACTTATGGGATCCTTCTTAAGTATTGGGAGTAGAGGTAGTGTGCCCAAACTATCCTCTGTGATCATTTATATTTCTTCTGTAGCTTGTGTTTGTAAATAAAGTTTTATTGGCTCACGGCTGTGCTTATTTGTTTGCATATGGTCTGTATGTGTTTTTATGATGCAATAGATTGAAGCAGTTGCTGCAAAAGACTGGCCCACAAAGTCTAAAACGTTTGCTGTCTGGCCAATAAGTCTGTGTGCTGCCCCGAAGTCCCGTGCTACAGGGCTACCACATGTATCTGTGTGGGATGAGCACTATGTGTGAAGGCGATCCTGGAGCTGTACAATGCTGGTCTTGTCAATGAACCTGAACACTAGCACAGACTGACCTTGTTTACAGGAGAAGTGTTGCTTGTGTGGGATATATCTTATATTTCTTTTTTTTTTCTGATGTGTATACATGTTTATATGTGCATGTGTATAGAGGCCAGAGGTTGACTCTGGGTGTCTTCCTGAGTTGCTCTCCACCTTAACTTTCAAGACAGGATCTCTTACTGAACTTGGATCTCAGTAATTTGAGACTAGCTGACCAGCAAGGCCCAGGGATTCTTCTCCTTTCTCTAACTCTCCAGTGCTGGGAGTACATGCATGCACTGCCATGCTTGCCTTTTTTATGTGGGTGTTGGGGATCTGAACCCAGATCCTTAAGCTTGTGTAGCAAGAACTTAACCTATGAACCGTTTCCAAGCCCCATTTATCATTAGGTTGTTGTGATTTATTTATTATTTATTTATGTAAAGCTAGGCTGCCGTTTTGTAGCCCGTACTAGCCTCAGACCTCTGGGCTCAAGCAGTTGTCCTGCCTCAGCCTCTTAAGGAGCGCGAGCTACACTGGGCTGGGCTCTGAGATTAAATTTCAAACACTCAAACAAAAGAAAGCACACAGGCCTTTGGGGGACGTAGGGGAAACACCGACGGAAGGGTGCCATTGGCAGTATGTACTTGGGGTTTATAGAATGGCTAAAACCAAACAACAAAAAGGTACGAGTCAGTGATTAAAAACTTAAGTTTCAAGGCCAGACAAGGTGGCAAATGCCTCTAATCCCAGCATTCAGAGGCAGAGCTGGGTGGATCTCTTGTGAGTTCCAGACAGCCAGAGCTACACAGAGAAACCCTGTCTCCAGAGGGAAGCCACCTTTAAATTCCTATGGCAGAAGCTGGGGGAGGCCGGAGGCGGCCGGTGGTTAGGGAACTCTAAGTGTAGGGCGTGTCTGCATTGCTGAGTTCTAACACACCCCGCTCCGTGTGTGAAGACCGAGTCTAGGGAGTTTCTTGGGCCCCAGCCAGATCCCTGTGTGTTCTTCCAAGGCTTGGGTAGCTGATGGTCTCTGTGCTGTGGGTTGTGAAGTCAGACATGACTTCCGAGTGGTCTGGGTGTGAGTCTCATCGGGAACTCACAACAGAAACAGTTTGTTTGGATTTTACACTCCTCAGCCTGCTTCCTGGAAATCTGCACTCTGGCGAAGAGGCAGGCCAGGACTGGATTGCCGGCGTAATCCTGAAATACAATCATGTGACACCCGGTAGTGTGAATTAGTGCTTAGATTTTGACAATGCTCTTTGAATGAAAGTGGACCCATTTTTTCCCATATCATTCTGTCTCATATAATATTTATTTTTCTATTTTAGTTTTTGCATTTTTTTTTTTTTAGTTTTTGAAATTATCAAATAATGTTCCTCCCTCCAACGGCTCCATGTACCCCATTGCTCTCTTTCAAATCCATGACCTCTTTTTTTTTTTTTTTAATCATCCACACAATATTTTTAAATTCAAGTATATGGGTACCATTCTAATTCTCCACTTTGGTAATTGATGTCATTTCCACATCATGGCCTTAAATCACATTCAAGTTACTTTTATGATGGTGATGGTACTTCGATATTTCCAAGTTTTGTGCGACTTCACATCCTCACTGAAAGTAGATTTGTTTTCCTTAATGTTAGAGTCTAGTTTGCAATCATAGAAAAAAAGAAGATCCCAATGAGCCCTTCAGTAGTAACAACAACACTTGAAGCAGATGTTTGTGGTTCCAGTGTTTACCCCCTATTATGTTATGCTTACTGTTCCAGGAGACATGTACAGGTGCTCATTAGTGGTTAAAGTCCCTTCTTCTTACCATTATTCTCTTTGTTCTGGAATCGTGTTCAGTGAAAGCTCACAGGAATCGTACTGTGAATAATAAGGGCAGTAGATATTGACAAACTTAAAGCTGATTCTGCTCTTAGAGAAAAAGATGAACAAACTGATTAGGCCCGTGAAGAGTAGGGTGATCCGGGCTAAAAGGGAATCGAGGAGCACTGAGAGTTAGGTAAACAGTCGCGTAGGAAGTGGCAATCCGTAAGAACATAGACTTCCCAGGTATCCTGATAGGTGTTCTGCAGCACGGCCTCATTAAGACATGCCACAAGCTTGTAAGGTCCATCCTGGTTACATCTGGATTGCCTAGGACCTAGTGAGTTCCATAGCGGATGACTGGCAGACTGAGGTTTCAGAACAGGTCAAAGCCTTCCTGTCCCATGTATTGTGGGCATTCAGAGCAGAAGGAACATAAGGACAAAGGCTGAGAGATGGGAGAGTGGGATGGCAATTAGCTCTTTATCCTCATGCAAGGTCGATTCCTCAGGAGAACTGAGAGCCGTTCTTCTCAGTTCCAAGGTGGTTAAGAGAACATTTCTAGGCATGCGCTGTTAGTGATACAGCATCCATTTTGTTCTCTTAGAGCCGCAATCTAGGGCTGTCAGACAAGGCTAAAGAAGAAAATAGATTAAACAACTTGAATATGTTTTGTTCTGCCCTGACTTCCAGCCTATGGGAAAGCATTGTCCACAATCTGGGTGAGACCTTTCCCATCATTTAATACTCGCTGGAAATGCCTTCACAAACACATCTGGAAGTGAGCCACACTAGTCTCCTAGGTGATTCTACGTGCAGTCAAGCTGACAGCCAACTTGACATTAAGCATTGCAGTGTTCTGGACTCAGTAGACTTCCATGCCTCGATTGAGGTATAATAAAACTCAGACACAGAATCTAAGAAACATGGGCTGTTTATTGTCTACCAGTAAGGAAAAAAAAAAAAACATTTGAAAGACAATTTGGTTATGAACACTTAGAAAGTGAAAGAAATAGATTAGTCTATTTTGTTCAAATATTTAAGGAGTTCAGAAAGAGAACAGATGCTGTTAGCAGAGGAGGCATTTAGGAGTGAGAACGACCTCTCAGCTGCCTGGAGCTGAGATCCTGGTGACGGAAGTGAGAGGAAGACCTCCCAGCCTGGTTGCTAGGCATGCCTTGACTGATCCGATGACAAGTCTCAGAGCACTGGGTGTCAGTAAAATGAGCCAAACAAACAAATGAGCACAACAAGTATTTTTAAAAACAACATTGCTGCACGATGATTCCATTCCCACAAAGAAAATGGCCGGTAAAGCTGTCCCGGGTTGTCAGGAGTCAGGATGGCTGCCTTGGGTGTGGGAACAACGGTGAGTGACAAGAAGAGAGCTACGTGGGTGGTGATATTTGTTCAAACCTGGTGCTGGTGTTGCAAGTAGGTGCAGTCTACCAAAAGTCACCAGGATGTATACTTATGCTTTTCATATTTTAAAATAAAACACTGAAATGTTAGGATGATGCCAGCGTGAAGCTGGACAGGAGAAAAGAATAAGGTTAGCTCTTAAATGGACCAAAGTAGAGACAGTAAGACAATCTATCGTTCTCTTATTTAAAGAGAAGATAATTATCTAATCATTTGGCATAAGTAAGGTCAGGTCTTTACAGCACATCCTTAGCTAAAATTAATGTGGGACAGCTTTACATTTGAATATAAAAATGAAGCTGTAGAAATACGAAAAAGAGATACACACACATAAGATTACATAATACCACCATGAAAAGGCAAATGAGTGTCTGGAGAAAATTATTGCTAAAATTTCTTACAAAATATAAATAATAAAATGTTTAGGTTGGTTTCAATAATGTTGTGGCTATTATCAGTGTAAATGTAATAACAAATAACTTCTAGCCTGTAATTGTAGACAAGTCTTTGAATGTTTGAATTCATTTTACAATCTCTCTCTCTCTCTCTCTCTCTCTCTCTCTCAGACACACACACTCACACAAGCAAAAACAAAAACAAAAACAAAATCAACCAATCAAGCAAACAAACAGAAAAGCAAAATCAGATTTACTTGGAAGAAGCAGTGACCTGCCTTTCTTTCTGTTTTTTTATGACCCTTAGAATTCACTACAGAGTAGCTAAACTTCCCTGGAATGTTGCCACGGTCTCTGTAAAAAGTGATTCTGCTGTCTTAGTAGAAGGGAAGACGTGTGAAGTTTTAATTTGTAGGTGAGAGATATCTTGTCAAAATGTACATCTTTTTGGCAAGGAATCATCATTCTGTTGGGGGTCGCTACCTGAAGTGACCCAGCATCACTAAGATTTCACTGAACTTATTATCCAGTGAGTCAGAGAGTGTTTCTCTGCTGCTCGGTAGTGAGTGGCATGCCCTGCCCTAGCCAGAGAGACATACGTGGCTGGTTTGCTTGTGTATATTTTTAAGAGATAGTAATAGAGATAGCATATTAGCAAGTGTAACTGCGTCACAGTGGGCAGACATTACTCATAGTTCCATCAGCAGTGGAGAGAATGTCACCATGCTCTCCCGCATTAGTTTACAGCTGCCCACAGATGCTATCTCTGAGGGTCCCACAGGATCCATGGGTAGATGTGCTGGCTTCTTTGGTTTAGCTCTGCCATTTAGAGTAGGATTCTAGTTTGAGCGGATGACCCTCTGAAGTGTCCCTAAACACCAAACTGCCACCATGGGCAAGAAGGAGGAACTCCAGAGGCGGTGCAAAAACCAGGTGAGATATGTTAGTGATATGTTCCCAAGACAAGCACAGGGTGCTTTTGTGTACAGCTATCACATTCTGACACTGGTATTTTTCTTTTTTCTTTTCTTTTCTTTTCTTTTCTTTTCTTTTCTTTCTGTTTCTCTTTTCTTTTTTTTCTCCCCCTTTCTTCCTTTCTTTCAGCCTCCTGAGTGCTGGAATTTTCAATGTGTGCCACTTCACATGGTTCTGGCACTAGTTTTGAGGGAGAAGGAATAGCTAGATAGGGATATATATATATATATATATATATATGCATATATATGTATATGTGTATATATATATACACACACATATATATGTGTATGTATATATGTGTATGTATATACACATATATATGTATGTGTATATACATACACACACACACACACACACACACATATATATATATATATATGGAATAGTGTACACTTCTGGCTTGAGTAAACACTGAATAAAAATCCCACACTGCAAAGTCATCTGGGTATGGGCAGGAATCCCTCCCCTCAAATCTGAGCATATTTCAGTGAGAGAGATAGCAGTACTAAAAATACCTGGGCAGCAGCTGGAACATGGAAATCCTTTGGGATTTGCTTCATTTGCCTAGATTCCAGTCATAATCATGTTGAGCGTGGATTTAGTTCCCAGATGTGAGTCCTCAAATACATTACCTCGGGTTTTGTTTATTTAGGAAACTTCCTTCCAGGTTTATAAATCCCAATAGGTCACATAATTTATGCCATTTTTTGTATAGATTAAGAACTGCATAGATAAAGACATGGTGCATAAGGGAGCTATGGGGCGAGCGCGCACATAAGAGTGCATCACGGTCTTTGAAATTGTTTTCATTTCATTATTTAGATTGCAGAATTATCAGCAATTGTGCATATTAACTAGTAGCTTTGTATGCTTCTGAATTCCACTTAACAGATAAATTATGGGATGTGGGCATTTCATTCAGAACAAAGAATCATTATTAACTGGTTTTGGTGCTTTAAAAATAAACAGAAGGAACAGAAGGAGCAATGAAAGAATATAATGAGAAATCTGCTCAATTCTCAAATTTGAGAAATTAAGAACATTTGACTGTAATAGAGTATTCACTCTGTGCCAGAAGCTACACTATTCAAGTTCATATTCCATTTTCCCCAATTATCTGGTTCTAACTGCTTTTAATCTATGTTTATGCAAATTGCTTTTCAACAGCACCTTGCCATTTAAGTATGCTCCCTCAGAGACTGAAGACAAAGTCAAGAAAAGCTCTACCAACACTTGTGAAAATTGGCTCATCGTGTCCACCATAATGTCATCTGTACCCGATAAGCACATTCGAGCAAGAACACTTCTGTCTGGTGCAGTAGTCATGTGTGGAGTTAGTCTGTGCCAGGGACATGGCAGTTGACATTGCTCTGTCTTTCATGGGAAGGGCTGAGTACAGTACTTGTGTGGGAAGAGAAAAGAGTCAAGGGAGGTGAGGGGAGGAGTAAGAGGCAGATCAGTATTATGAGTCCATCCAGTTTTACCAGGGCGCAATGGCAATGACTAGATGCCCAGAAGAGGCCTTTGGAAGAGAGTCTTATATGCCAAGTTGAGAGAGTCACTTGGTCAGAAAGAAGCAATGTCAGCTTTTAAATGGTGCAAAGAAGAGAGTCAGGTATGAAGGACTGTCTTAATCCCTGTTCTATAGCTGTGAAGAGACATCATGATGAAGGCACCTCTTACAAAGAAAGAATTGAATTGGGGCTTGCTTACAGTTCCAGAAGGTTTTAGGTTTCCATATATGTAAAGGGACACCATGACCAAGGCAAGTCTTATAAAGGACAATATTTAATTGGGACTGGAATATAGATTCTGAGGTTCAGTCCATTATTATCATGGTGGGAAGCATGGCAGCAGTGTCCAGGCAGACATGGTACAGGAGGAACTGAGAGTTCTATATCTGTTCTGAAGGCAAACAGGAGAAGACTGGTTTCCAGGCAGCTAGGAGGAAGGTCTCCCAAAGCCCACCCCCACAGTGACACACCTACTCCAACAGGCCACGCCTCCTAATAGTGCTGCTTCCTGGGCCAAGCATATTCAAACCACCACAGAGGGTTAATTCATGATCATCATGGCAGAAAGCATACAGACATGGAGCAGCAGCCAAGAACTTTATATCCTGATACACAGGCCACAGACAGAGATGCGCTGGGCTTGAAACCTTGAAGCCCACCCCAGGCACACCTCCTTTTCCCCCAAAGATTTGAGGTTTTATTTCCCTTGTGAGATGAAAAGGTACAAGATGTTTCTCCTCCTTCCACCACCTCTTTCCTTCCTTGTAGTCTGATTCTATATATAAACAACAATTCATATTAATGAAATCAACAGTGATTATAAGGTAACCTGTAGTGGAGAAAATTCGAATCTGAGCTTGAATCACAACCTTAGCCTTTCCTGGTTCAATTTGTTCCCCACTACAATATTTTTATTGATTATTTGGAAGTTTCACACAATGCACCCCAATCACACTCACTTCCCATTCCTCCTAGGTTCACTCCCAACACTTGTGTCCCCCTCCAAAAAGGAGAAAAAAGCACCCCACCAAGTCCAGTTTGTGTTGCCCATATACTCATTGTAACACCATCAAACTCCCAGTGGCCAGACCCCTAACAGTAACTGAGGCCTTCCCCTCCCCTCTGCCAGAAGCCATCAACAGTGACGAGCCACACTTTAGCATCCCTATAACAATGTTTAAGGGCTCTCTTTGATGGCTTCCTGTCTAGACTGTTTCTCCCCCCCCCTCTCTCTCTCTGTGTGTGTGTGTGTGTATGTGTGTGTATTAGGGGAGATTATCACAGAAGCCTTCTATGATTTTTATTCTCAACCATGAGTCTATAGTCATTGATACCACCAAAAAAGAAGCTCCCATGCCCATCACAATCAGCAGCTGCTTGGATCATGAACTTCCACATGGTTTCCAGGAGCAGCAAGGACCATGCACATCAACATGGCCTCCTGTGGCACAGACATCAACATGACTTACAATAGCAAGGCCACATCTCTTATTCCTTTCTAAACAGTATGTCTACCGGTGACCAAGAATTCAAACATATGAACCTATTGAAGGCATTCTCATTCAAACCACCAGAGGGACAGAACTGAATTTTGTTTTTCTCGTGATTAAATAAAGTTGTGGGGACTGACTCTCTGATTCTGAGTGTTCTTTAACATAAAATGGTATATTTGATAGTCTGTTGTTTTTACCCATCAAGGGGAGGGCCTGGGACTAAATCAACCACTTCAGCATTTCTAGTTAAAAACATCCAAAGACACTTCAAGCTGGATGTCACCTCATTGATTTTTTGATTGCATTATTTAATTTTCTGATTAGCTACTGAGAACCACAGAAATGAGTTTTTGCTTGTTTGTTTTGTTTTGTTTTGTTTTTTGACTCTAGTTTCTCGGACACTCACCTCGTGGTTTGGTGGAAAGAGCGTGATTCAGCCCTGTGCCATGTGCTTCTTTTTCTCCATCATTATTGTAAGTCTGGGGTACCTCAGTACCCATGAGGGCAATGCATCAGACCCTTGGTCTGTCAGTTCTTTGGCTTCATCTTTCCCCATGGTCTCAGCCTTCACCTTTCTCAGTTACTCATTTCTGTATCACATCTGATACCCTCAGTAGTATTATCTCTCAATTGATTCCATTCGCAGTATTAGGTTCAACATTTTAGTCTGTGATTTTTTTTTTTTCCAGAAAACCCTCTAGACTCCTAAGTCTGCCAATGCATCGGGCTGAGCTATCTAATTCACTGACCTGACTGTTCCTCCCTCCCTCTCTCCCACGTCATACTTTTCTCATTTGGTTTAGGTTCTATGGCTTGTCACCAACATAGACTCGCTTATCCACACTCTTGTCTTATCTAACTGACCAGCTGTGTATCACCCCCTTCTGGGCTATAATTCCCTCAGGGACCTGTGTGTTGTCTTTTTGCTCCTAGCTGTAGCCCATGTGCTCAGAACGTGATTGGCCCATGGTAGGTACTAGGAAATGTAAGCTGAATGGGTAGGTAAATTATTCCGTGAAGTTTCACTAATTTTTGGAGGAATTAACTTACCCATTTGCAGTAGGAAAACTAGGCATATGTTTTCTGTTCTCATTATTTTTAAATATTTGTTTCCATTTTTCCTCATTTGTCCCTTCCCTCCTATGGAAAGACAGGCCTTGTTCTGAGAAGACTTCCTATGCTTCCCTTCTGAGGAACAGATTATAGGGCAGCCTGAGATCATGTTCAGGGAATCTTTCAAATATACAGAGGCAAGGGAATGAGGAAGGAAGTTGGCACATGATGGGTGTCACCTCTGAAGCCATCATATTGGCTTTGACACCACCTCCATGTGGAAATGAATCCATGGGCGTTGGGATGTGCATCAGGAGCTTGGGAAAGAGGCTCAAATGATGGTAGGAATTAGTGGGGAGACATTTATTTAGTTCTGTGATATACCTATAGATGGGATTAAAACAGAAGAAATATATAGAAAAGAGCAGAGAGGGGCCATGGCAGAATCATGGGGTATGAATCCAGTGCTACTAGAGAGTTCTGGTTTTATGTGAAAACTCAATGTCAAAGTGATTCACTTTGACTATGGGACAGACCCAGACCGAGCATGCTCCCATGCAGCATGCCCACCTGCAGATGTGGCCATTCAACCATTACACTTAAGAGTTTTAGATGTGGGTGTAGGCTTTCCGTGGTTTGTTAGATTCAGTGTAGTAAAATAAAAATGAAGATTGTGGCAGTCCTAGCTTGCTTTCTATTGCTGTGATCAACAGCTTGACCAAAAGCAGCTAGGGAAGAAAAGTGTTGTTTGACTTATGCCTCCGTGTTCTAGTACATCACCGAGGAAAGCCAGAGTAAGAACTCAAGGCAGGGAATTTAGAGGCGGGAACTGAAGCAGAGAGACCATGGAAGAACGAAGCTTACAGATGTGTTCCGAAAGGCTTGCTTGCTCAGCTTGCTTTCTTTGACACCCCAGAGCCACATGACATGCCCAGTAGGGCGCCACCCACAGTGAGCTGGGTCCTCCCATGGAAACATTAATCAGGAAGTTGCCCTAAAGATTCGCCTGCAGGCAATCTGATGAAGACATTTTTCTCTGTTGAGGAGCTCTCCTTGCAGATGACCCTAGCTTGGGCAAGTTGACAAAAAAACTAGCCATCACAGCTAGGGACCTGGGAAGGGTGGAGAGCAGGTGATAGGAGAATAGAAAAGACCAGCTGGTGTCATGGCATGACCTTTTGATCTTGCTCCAGGCATGCCTTAATTGCCCTGCCAATCCTGCAATCCCAGGCCTCTGGCATCCTTAACACTTGGTCCACCTTCTCTTTGTCTTTAAAAAGAGAGTCCCATGAGTCCAAGAGGCAGATATAGCCAGCACATATACTCAGCCTTTATACAATCTCATCACACTGGATCTTACTATCAGACGTTGTAATGCCAACAGACCACACATTGGTTTAGTATATCACACTGTAGGATGTGACACCCAGTTAAACTCTTCCTGTTGGTGAGCAAAGTGTTAAGAAATGAAGCCTGAGATGGGACAGGGGTTTTCAAGTCGTTCAGTTCTACATTTGTATTGAGAATACAAATCAGTGTTGATTGTTGTGGTTGAGTGGGAGCTGCAGGCAGAAGCAGCCATCTTAAAGCCCTGCCTTTGAACAAGGAAAGCTTCTTTTATCTGAGATGAATCTCTACAAAATTAGACAGCTGGTTGTGATGATCCTTTGGTAAGCTTGGGTGACTTCCCAGTCCTCGGTAACTACACTTACTCTGGTATGGATTTTCGGGAACATTCAGGGGCAGACTCAGAGGTGCACTCCTCGTGAGGAATACACGATTGGCTCATTACTGGATCCTTAGGGAACAACAGCATCATAATTACGAGTCCAGGAGCCCCGTGTGGAGCTCTCCTATGGGCTAGGAGCGTTCAGAGAACCTTAGATTAGTACACAGAGATCAAGTGATCTGTGTGAAGGGGTTGCTCTTTGTGGTGAAGGCTGAGATGGAGGCACATGGCCAGCACCTGGAGGCACTTGTGACAGAAAGGACCAAAGACTTAATGGATGCAAATAAGACCTAATACAGGCTAGTTCCCTCACCCCCTGCCCTGGCTAGTTTTTTATGTCAGCTTGGCACAGGCTATAGTTATCAGAGGGAGGGACTCTCAAAACAAACCAAACACAAAGCCAAAAAACCCCTCCACGAGCCTGGAGAGTATTTTCTTAATGATTCATGTGGGAAGGCCAAGACTGCTGGGCTTATCAAACTCAATAGCATACAATTTCCTGGCTTCAGTCCTGGCCCTGAGTTCTTTAGATAAGCAGGTTGAGCAAGCTAGAAGGAGCAGCCAGTAGCCAGCACCCACTCTGCCCAGCCCCTGCCCCCATGGTCTGAGCATTAGCTCCTGACTCCAGGTTCCTGGTCAGTTTGAGTTCCTGCTTTGGCTTCCCTCTGCTTTGATATTTATAATATCAAACAAACATCTTCTTCCCCAGTATGCTTTTGATCATGGTGCTTTATCACAGCAGTAGTCACCCTCACTAAGACACTCCCCCACCTCCCATCAGTGCAGAGGAACCAAATTCAGCTGTGTGCTTATTAGGCAAGAATTCTACCACTGAGCTGGATTCTCAACTGCTAGATTTTATTTTGTGTTATTTTATTTTGGCGCACTGGCTTCGACTGGAGGTATTGGCACGCTAGTAAAGCATGCTACCACTGAGACCTAGTGCAGGAAAAACAACCAACTGACCACTTGCTGTATAGTAATTAATGCCTCGCTGACTTGGGACACAAGGCATTTCGTTCAACTTGTTTCTCTGTTGTGTTCTTTTTTCTGGAGAGCTCATTGGTGAAGCCAGGAAATTGTATGCTATTGTTTTGAAAATCCTGTGTTCTGCGTGTCTGGAGGCTCACAGGCCAGTTCTCTTGTGTGCTAGGCATGTGATAGGTCAGATCCCTTTAACCCAAGTCCCTGTGCACCAAGGGCAGATGAACTCGTACCTGTAATGCCAAGGGGAGGGAGAGAATGTTAGCATCTTCTCCTGGTTAGCTGAACTTGAATTCTCAGGAAGTACCTAGACTGGGGAGGTAGAACCAGGAGAGGACTCTTACTTTCAGGGCCACAGAAGGCCCTTGGGCAGTGGACTGGATGAGATTTAGTATAGGCATGCCTCAGAGCTTGGGTTCTGGAGTGAGCTAGAACTGCGTCAGGGGTCAGTGTTGCTTTTTTCCAGCATCACCACCTGTAGACAAGTGGCTTTATGAACCTTTTTGTTTTTTGTTTTGGTTTTTCTTTTCTTTTCTTTTTCTTTCTTTCTTTTTTTTTTTTTAAAGATTTATTTACTACCATAAGTGAGTACACAGAAGAGGATGTCAGATCTCATCATGGGTGCCTGTGAGCCACCATGTGGTTGCTGGGATCTGAACTCACTACCCCTGGAAGAGCAGTCAGTGCTCTTACCTGACGAGCCATCTCACCAGCTCCCATGAACCTTTTTCTTTATCCCATGAAATAGGAATAAAAGCTGTACCTACTTCATAGAAACATATTTTTTTTCTTTTATGGTTTTTCAAGACAAGGTTTCTTTGTGTAGCCCTGACTGTTCTGGAACTCACTCTGTAGACTAGGCTGGCCTCAAACTCATAAATCCACCTGCCTCTGCCCCCTAAGTGCTGGGGCTAAAGGTGTGTGCCACCACGGCCCAGCTGAAACATACTCTTATTACACCAGAGACTGTGTTGACTCTTGTAAGTGCCTATATAAAGGAAGAATTCAATCAATACTTTCTTTTTACAAACAAGTGACTAGGACTAGGTCTCTGTTTTGAATGATTTGTCACACCAAGGACACAGTAGGCAAATGACACTTGGCAGGCTCACCCCCAGGCTTGGGTGGCTAGGCAAGGTGTACCAGCCACATGTTCCCTGAGTCTTCTGAATTACAGTTTTCTGTCCTCTGTTCTGGTTCACAATCCTACTGCACGGGCTAGGATTGCCCAGTATGTGCTAGACATGGAGGCTTCCCATGTGGTTCTTGTATTAAGTCCAGCTTCCCCAGAACCTCTCAGTCTTGGCTGTAAATTATCAGCCCTCCTGGGCCTTCCATGGTGAACTAATGCCCGAGCCCTACCTCCTACACATCCTGCACTCATTATCCTTGGAGAATATCCAAGCATTGGTATTTGAAAAGGCTCACTGGTAGATTCTAATGTTCAGCTTGGGAAACTCTGCTTTGACATTTAACAAGTGTTTTCATGGCACAGAATCAGTAAACACACAGTAGCATTCTTCTTGCCCAAACCATAGTTCTTTTATAGCCAGTTGACATTATTGTTTGTTCTCCCATCTGAACCTTTTCCCATATCTGGCACTGTGGCCGTTGCCTCTTCTAAATGCTCATCTTTAATTTCTTTGCTCTCTCTCTCTCTCTCTCTCTCTCTCTCTCTCTCTCTCTCTCTCTCTCTCTCTCTCTCTCTCTGTCTCTGTCTGTCTGTCTCTCTCTGTCTCTCTCTGTCTCCGTCTGTCTCTGTCTCTGTCTCTCTCTGTCTCTGTCTCTCTCTCTCTCCTCATCTACTGCTCAGCTGGTCCCCTCTCAGTCTTAATGCTTTGCATCCTTCATAGCTGTTTTGGGCATTAACAATTCCCTGGAGTATATCTTCACTATACTTTTTATTCATTCTTTTTAAAAAAATATTTTCATCAGTTTAATTAAATGTACAAAGTGATGGGCTTCACTGTAACTTTTTCACAAACCCATGTAACTTACCTGCTGCTTCCAATCTCCACCACCACCAAAAAGCCTGTTTGCCAAACCTGGAACTTAAGGCCGCCATCTAACTTGGGATCCAGATGTGTAGGCCCGTCCAGAGACTCATGTGATTCTGAGCCATGTCAGTTACAGCTGCTTGAGAATCTTTTCCTATTTTCCCTTATCACTCTCATGGTCATTTCCAATCTTACTGTTTCATTCCCAGCTGTCTTCATCTCACTTTTCTGAGTCCTTGGTGGTCTCGTGGTCTAACCTACTCTTCCACTGCTCCTTCCCAGTCCTTGGTTCTAAACTAATAAAATTGACTAACTTTCCTGCTCTTAATTCTCATGAAATTTGCCAACGAAGGCTTTTCTCTATTTAATTCTCAAAGAAGAGCTGTGCTTTCCAGTTTTGAGGCCAGCTACTTGACTTGGATCCCATACTTTGGTCTCCTCTCATTTAAGGCACCAGGCAGAGAATGCAGCATGTCCATGTTCTTGTGACATTCATAATCTCATGGAGGAAGACAGGAAATACAGACTAAAGATGTATGTATAAAAATGTATATCAGATGGTAGTTAAAAGCTAGGAGGAAAACAGAGACATGTAAGGAGAGAGGCCAGAGGTGGTGCTTTCTTTGGTGTGATCAGAACATGAAGTGAAGTGACAGACACTAGGTGTATGAGGGACAGGAGATGTGCAGGCAGGAAATATGAGTGACAACTGAGGATAGATGATACAGACTGAGGCAGACAAGATGATAAAGCATAGATGGTAGAAAGGACAGGCTTGGATGCCTTTGGATGCCTGGGTGCCTGGGTAAGGACTGAGATTTTCTTCTGAGTGATGTGAAGTGAGCTGGGAGAGTTGACCAAAAACAACCAACCAACGAATCAACCAACCAACCAAACCAATATGATCTGACTTGCGATGTTATCTTTACTGCAGCAGAAGACTAAAGGAGAGGTGGACATGAAGATAGAATGACCATAAGAGGTCAAGTCCAGAGCACAATGATAGAGCACTTGCCTACAGTGTATGATGTATGAAGCCCTGAGTTTGCTGTCTTGAAACACACACACACACACACACACACACACACACACACTCACACACACAGACATACACAGACAGACACACACAGAGACACACACACATAGACAGACAGACACACAGACATACACACAGACATACACAGGCAGACAAACATACACAGACATACACAGACTGACACACACACAGATATACACACACATACACACAGACATATACAGACTGACAGACATACACAGACAGACAGACATTCCCCAAGTCTGTGTAAAGGTGATAGATTTTTTTTTCAAGTAGGAATTAAGTAATGAATTAGTGAGAAGTTGTCACATAAATGATTCTAACATAAATTGTGATGTGCTGTTGGTACCTGTTCAGAGTAGACTCTGGGAATGAGGAGAGCTCCCTTGTCCCAGACTCAAGCAAGAGCTTTTCAATTGTGCTTCAAACCTTCCTTTCTTGAGTCAGGCTGGCCTCCTGGTTCTGTATCAGAGACAAAGGAAAACAGCAAACAGCTAAGGATATTTAAAACAAAAACAAAAATCAAGAAAAACAACAAAAACCACATCTCACCCCCTAGAGCAGTTGAAAGGAAAACATTTGCCATGAGAGTGTTTACTGCCTAGAAGTGCCTACCGTGGGAATCTTAAGGCCAGTGCCCATCCGTGGAGACAAAGCTCTGTGCTTGCACTGTCAACTGGATGGTTTCAGCAAGGTTTCTCCAACCTATTTCTGCTGGATATTATAGTCACCTGATTTGATGATGTTTAGACCTAAGAAATTAGTTCTCTTATTTTGGCTGCTATGCACTTAGTACGTTAACCCATCCCAAACTGAACAGCTATTGCAAATCAATTTCCATACATACCAGAGGTGATTGGATAAAATACTTTATTTTGGAAGTATTCTTTTTTTTTTCTTAAAGATTTATTTATTTATTATATGTAAGTACACTGTAGCTGTCTTCAGACACTCCGGAAGAGGGCATCAGATCTCATTATGGATGGTTGTGAGCCACCATGTGGTTGCTGGGATTTGAACTCAGGACCTGCAGAAGAGCTCAGTGCTCTTAACCACTGAGCCATCTCTCCAGCCCTAAAAGTATTCTTTTCTTTGGGAGGTAATGCATGCTTTTGTTGCTGCAAAATTATTTTTTCTTTTTTTATTAAATACTTTATTTACATGCCATATGATATCTCCTTTCCCAGTTTCCCCTCCAGAAAAAAAATTAAAAAAACAAGAACAAGAACAAGAACAAGCCCCTGTTCCCTCCCCCTTCCCCTTGTTCGCCACCCCACCCTCTCCTGCTTACTGGCCCTGGCATTCCCCTACACTGGGGCATAGAACCTTCACAGGGCCAAGGGCCTCTCCTCCCATTGATGACTGACTTGGCCATCCTCTGCTATACATATGCTGCTGAAGCCATGAGTCCCACCATGTGTACTCTTTGGTTGGTGGTTTAGTCCTTGGGAGCTCTGAGGGTACTGGTTAGTTCATATTGTTGTTCATCCTAAGGGGCTGCAAACCCTTCAGCTCCTTGGGTCCTTTCTCTAGCTCCTTCACTGGGGACCCTGTACTCAGTCCAGTGGATGGCTGTGAGCCTCTACTTCTGTATTAGTCAGGTACTGTCAGAGCCTCTCAGGAGACAGCTATATCAGGCTGGATTGCCCTTCCTTTAGTCTCTGCTCCATAGTTAGTCTCTGCAACCCCTTCCATGGATATTTTGTTCCCCCTTTTAAGAAGGAATGAAGTATCCACATTTTGGTCTTCCTTCTTCTTATAGTTTCTTGTGGTTTGTGGATTGTACTTTGTGTATTCTGATCTTCTGGGCTAATATCCACTTATCAGAGAGTGTATACCATGTGTGTTCTTTTGTGATTGGGTTACCTCGCTCAGGATGATATTATCCAGATTCATCCATTTCTCTAAGAATTTCATAAATTCGTTTTTAATAGCTGAGTAGTACTCCATTGTGTAGATGTACCACATTTTCTGTATCCATTCCTCTGTTGAGGGACATCTGGGTTGTTTCCAGTTTCTGGCTATTATAAATAAGGCTGCTATGATCATGGTGGAGCATATGTCCTTATTACATGTTGGAGCATCTTCTGGGTATACGCCCAGGAGTAGTATAACTGGGTCCTCTGGTAGAACTATGTCCAATTTCTGGAGGAACTGCCAAACTGATTTCTATTTTTAAAAGTAGTATATACTGTTTAACAGTTAATAACTATTTTTATTTTTGTTTTAAATATCCTTAGCTAATAAATGGTTTCCCTTACACAATTAGCATTTTTGTGATGCAAAAATCACATCATTCACTCTCTTTACAATTTTCAAGTGTCATCAACCATAGTGGCTTTTCTGTCTGACAGGCTTCCCAAGATTGATTGATCGCTCTGATCTGCTAGTTAGATTTGTTTTAGAGTCAGAGCTTACAGGATTTGATACAGGATTAACTCCTAGATGTGAGATGCAGATGAAAGAAAGGAGTCTAAGATGCCTTGAAGATCTATTCTAAGATGCACTGTAGAGTTTTTGACCTGAGCCATTGTAAGAATAAAGTCGTTCTTTATTAAGGAAGTTTTGGTGACAACTAAGGCACAGTGTTTTATTTGTTTGTTTATTTAAGTCCCAAACGCTGCTTTCCCCTTCTGGTCCCTCCCTCACAATGTCCCTTCCCCTTCCTTCCCTTCTCCTCTGAGAGGTTGAGGCCCCTGGGTATTCTCCTACTCTGGCACATCAAGTCTCTGCTAGGTTAGGTGCATCCTCTCCCACTGAGGCCAGACAGGCCACCATGAAAACTGGGCTGCCTGTCTGCTGCATATGTGCAGGGAGACCTCGTTTCAGCCTGTGTATGTTCTTTGGTTGGTGGTTCAGTCTTTGGGAGCTCCCAGGGGTCTAGATTAGTTGACTCTGTAGGTCTTCCTGTGGGTTTCCCATCTACTTCAGGGCCTTCAACTCTTCCCCCAAGTTTTCCATTAGTGTCCCCCAACCTCCATCTAATGTTTGGTTGTGGGTATCTGCATCTGTCTCAGTCTACTGCTGGGTAGAGCCTATCAGAGGACAACCATGCTAGGCTCCTGTCTGCAAGGATAACAGAGCATCATTAATAATGTCAGGGATTGGATTTCATTGTAATAAGGTTGTATTACAATGAAATCCAATGTCTAAAAATTGTTCTTATTTTGGGTTTGTACCACAGTAAGAGCCAAGATTTTAAACTCTACGAAATACAGAACAAACAAACACACAAAAAGACTTTATATATTTATGATCATTTAAGAAAATACTAGTAGTGGTGTTTTATTTTGAAATATACAATTAATATGTTTGGAGTTAATTAAAATTTATATTGAGAAAAACATATGTATTTTCAGTATTGCTGTAGACAAGCATCTACATAAGACTGTTAAATTGATTGTTGTTTTATATCAAACAACTTTTATAGCTTTTATAGTACTCTTTTTTTTTTCCAGAGCTGAGGACCGAACCCAGGGCCTTGCGCTTGCTAGGCAAGCGCTCTACCACTGAGCTAAATCCCCAACCCCATAGTACTCATTTTTATTGTTATAATATTTTATAAATTTTAAGGAATGTGACAAAAAAGGATATTGTAGGTACTGAAGGGGGGTCTCTGGGAAGAGTTGGGGTACAAAAGGGAAACAAGAAGGTGATTTAATACTATTTACTTAAAATATGTTTTTAAATGATAACAAATTCAGATAAATTGAAATCATGTAACTTTTCTCATCATAATGCAATAAAAGTTAAATTAAAAAAATAATGTCAGGGATTGGTGCTTGTTCATTGGATGGGTTTCCAGTTGGGTCAGTTATAGATTGGCCTTTTTTGTGGGGGTCTCTTCTTCATCCCTGCATTTCTTTTAGACAGGACAAATTTTGGGTGGAAAGTTTTGTGGGTGAGTTGGTGTCCCTATCCTCCCACTGGGGGTCCTACCTGGCTATAGGAGGTGGACTCTTCAGGTTTCATGTCCTCAGTGTCAGGCATTTCAGCTAAGGTCACCAGTATTGATTCCTAGGGAGCTTCTCCTATCCCAGGTCTCTGGGATTTCCTAAAGATTCTCCCCTCATACTAACTCCCCCTTCTAACCCTCAACCCCAGCAGCTGCAGGTTACCATTCATTCTTCTGGCCCTCTGGGCCTCTCTTCTGCCTCTATACTTGATCCCACCTCCCATTCCTCTTCCCCTCTCCTCCCCTCCCCCAGTCCCTCCCTCCCTCTGCTTCCTATGACTATTTTGTTTCCCCTTCTAAGTGTGATTCAAGCATCATTACTTGGGCCTTCCTTTTTGTCTAAGTTCTTTGGGGTGTATTATGGTGTATCATGTTCTGTACTTTATGGCTAATATCCACTTATCAGAGCGCATATACCATGCTTTTGGATCTGGGCTGCCTTACTCAGGGTGATATTTTCTAGTTCCATCCATTTGCCTGCAAAATTCATGATGTCTGTGTTTTAAAAAGCTGAGTAGTATTCCATTGTGTAAGTGGACCACATTTTCTTTATCCATTCTTTTGTTGAGGGACATCTGGGCTGTTTCTGTTTCTGGCTATTATGAGTAAAACTGCTATGAACATAGTGGAGCATGTACCTTTGGGGTATGGTGAAGCACCTTTTGGGTATATGCCCAGGAGTGGCATAGCTGGGTCCTCAGGTAGAAGTATTTCTCATTTTCTGAGAAACTGCCAGATTGATTTCCAGAGTGGTTGTACAAGTTTGCAATCCCACAAGCAATGGAGGAATGTTCCCCCTCTTCTACATCCTAGCCAGCATATGCTATATCCCTTGAGTTTTTAATCTTGGTTATTGTGATTGGTATAAGGTAGACTCTCAGGGTCGTTTTGATTTGCATTTCCCTGATGACTAAGGATGTTGAACATTTCTCTAAGTGTTTCTCAGCCATTCCAGATTCTTCTGTTGAGAATTCTCTGTTTAGTTCAGTGCCCCATTTTTAATTGGTTTGTTGGAGTTTAATTTCTCCAGTTTTTTTTATATATTTTGGATATTCGTCCTCTGTCAGATGTAGGGGTGGTTGGCAGGGATGGTGGAGCTGGAGGAAGGGGTGAATCTTTAGGAAATTCCCAATCTGTAGCTTGCCGTTTTGTTCTGTTGACAGTGTCCTTTGCCTTACAGAAGCTTTTCAGTTACATGAGGTCCCATTTATCAAGTGTGTTGATCTTAGAGTCTGAGCCATTGGTGTTCTGTTCAGGAAATTGTCCCTGGTATCAATGCACTCATTAGGTTTAGTGTATCTGGTTTTATGTTGAGGCCCTTGATCCACTTGGGCTTGAGTTTTGTGCAAGGTGATAAGTATGAATCTATTTGCATTCTTCTGCATGCAGACAATCCAGTTAGACCAGTACCATTAGTTGAAGATGTTTTCTTTTTTCCATTGTATGGTTTTGAATTCTTTGTCAAGAATCAAGTGTCCATAGGTATGTGGGTTTATTTCAGGGTCTTCAATTCTATTCCATTGATGGATCTGTCTGTTTCTGTACCAAGAACATGCAGGTTTTTTTTGTTTTTGTGGTTTTGTTTTTAATTATTATTACTCAATAGTACCTCTTGAAGTCTGGGATAGTGATTTCTCCAGAGGTTCTTTTATTGTTCAGGATTGTTTTGACTGTCCTGGGTTTTTTGTTTTTCCATATGAACTTGAGAATTGCTCTTTTAAGGTCTGTAAAAAATTAGATTGGATTTTTTTTTTTTTTTGACGTTATATAACTCGGTCTCTTCGAGCCCAAGAGAAATAACTCTGATAAAGTTGGGTCAAAATAGAGATAATGGATAAAGGGGATTTCTTTCATTGCTGGGGATTGATGCAGGAACTCATGTGTTAGCCAAGCTCGCACTTGGTGATCTACACCCTCAGCCATGGTGTTTAGCTTTTGTTAGGAGGGGGCTGTCTTGTTGCATTTGATTTGCCAAGTTATCAGCTAGTGGTGACTGACTGGAGAGCGGCCTGGAAGAGCAGTCTCCACAATCCTCCTGAATTCTGACAATGCTGGTTTCCTTCAATAGTTCTTTGTTAACCCTCCTTAAAAGTCCTTTTACTCCTAAATACTGAGGTTTACTTTAAAGTCATTTCTAGCTCTTTTGTCTAATTATCTAACAGACCATGAATTTCATGTGGTCTGTGATGAATTCTTATTTGTAAGATAGGATGAATACATGCATTTCCCGAGTAAGGAGAAAGACCATATTTTCATTCATATTCTTTTTTTTTTTTTTTTCATTCATATTCTTAAAAGCAGGTCAAGAATAAACAACTGAGATAATCCAAGTGGCTCAGTTTCATAGACCTTTGGAGCTTGTGTCTGTCCACTGCCGCATGGTAGCTTTGATTAAGGCTCTGCTGGGGCCTCTTAGGAAAATTCTTTCCTTGACAATGTAAGAACTAATCGAGTTGGGCCTGTTGATCCCCTGGTTAGGAGACCACTCCTTAGGAAAGCAGATTTACCTTACCTCATACTAAAGAGGTGGGAAGGATAATTATTCTCTTAACGAGGTGATATAGTTTGCCTTCCCAGAGTCTCTGTTGTTTATACAGTTGCTATGGAGCTGCTGCGAGGTTCTGTTAGGTTGATTTACTTTTCTGAATTCTGACTCAGAAAGATGCAACATTTCCTTTTCTTTCTTTTGGATGATGGCCAGAGCCCCAGTGTGCTTTTTTTTTCTGTCTGTCTCTTTCTCTGTCTGTTGGTCTGTCTCTCTCTCTCTCCTTTCCTCCCTCCCTGCTCTCTCTCTCTCTCTCTCTCTCTCTCTCTCTCTCTCTGTGTGTGTGTGTGTGTGTGTGTGGTGAGCACATACATGTAAGGGCAGGTGCCCTTTGAGACCAGAAGAAGGCACTGGATCCCCTAGAGCTGAAGTTACAGGCAGTTATGAGCCTCCTGACAGTTCTGCTGGGAGCTAGAGCTAGCATTCAATCTCTGAGCCATCTCTCCAGGCCCGTCCCTCTTCCATTTGACACTATGTCTTTTTCTCCATGTAGTTGCTGTTGAACCTCCCTCCACACCTAGCTCACAAGGCATGGTTTTCTCTCTTTCTCTTTTCTTCCAACTCCAGGTAGCTGCTATAAGCTGGCCTGCCCAGAGGGTTTTCTTTTAAACTCCAGTAAAATTGCTCTTGAGATTCTTTCTGATCCTGTTTTTAAATTTTTATGAATGAGGCTAAGAATCCTGAGAGGGCACCCCCAAATTTTCATCCACGGCGGAATGACACGCTAGAGCGTGGCAGACTGTGCTTTTCTGTCTTGGTGAATGGATAGTTTCCCTAGTCTATCTAAGGTGGAGGTGTTGCCTTTAGGGCAGAAACATGTCCACACTTCCTGTGCTCCTTTTTTGGACCATGGCCATCCAAGTGTTTCTGTTTGACCAGCACAAACACATGAGTGATTCTACACACAAACAAATGCTCATCTGGAGGCACTCTGTGATCTGCATGGGAAAACTAAATTTTACTTATGTCCTCCAATACCTAGCTTGGTGCCTAGTAGGTATTCCAGAAAGATTTGCTGGATGTCTGACTGTGTTTCTCTTATTTTTCAACCAACAATGCATAGAGAAGGCAGTGATATATCAGACCATGCTGCATTTATAAGTATTTAGCACACTATCAGGGTAGATTATGACTATGTATATCAAAAGTAGCTATTGAGATAAAAATTCCTGAGAGAACTATAAAAATATCACCCAATTTCTTTTTATAAAAAAAAATACAAAATCTGATTTTCCCACTATTATTAGACTCCAATAAATATTCATCCTTTTATCCCCCCAGGGGAGTCCCAAGCATTCTGCAAGCAAAAGGAACACTAACTGTGCCCAGTGAATCACTCTGATAGTTTCTGCCCTGTAGACAGAATGAAGATCTTAGTTGATTTGCTTCCTCCAAGAGCCTAGAGATTCAAATAGATTCTCAGTCTGTGAGGCCAGAGGGGGACATGCAAACCATCCGTGTACCACCTGTGAAGGAAACTAATGGCCACTTTTGGGGAACAAGAGGCTCTTAAGCCCCCTCCCCCCAGTGTAGAGTCCAGGCCCCACTTCTGCTCACACCAGCTAAACTGCAAATCCCTGCAGGGTAGGAACTGGGTCTGCTTAATTCACCTGGAGAGGTCCAGGTTCCCATAAGTATCTCAAGTCAGAAGGCCCATCAATCTTACCCACCAAAGTGCTGGGTCAGGAAAGCTGGCACCTGCGGGGTCCGTAGAGCATGTGTCCTTCCAATTAGCTCCTTCAGTCTTTCCACTCCTGACCTCAACTCAACAGCAGCCCCAGGAGAACAGGTCAGGGAAACGCACTTCGGCTCGCTACAAATCCTTAATGGCCCGCAAACAATATCTCACTGAGTATAGAGGCCAGAACAGCAAGGAAGCACCAGTGGTGAGGGGTGGGCGCCGTGATCTTTTTCCCTTGGGCGTAACTAGCTGTTCTCTTTACTGAAGACTTGAGACAAGAGCAACCTTGCTAAGCTCCGAGTTACAAAAAGGTGTCCATCTTTTCCAGGCTGAGCGGAGTTAGAATTTAAAACCAAAAGGTAGAGAGGTTGAGCAATTATAGTCTGTGAACAACTCTTCAAGGAGCAGGAGAATATGCAGGTATCAAGTTTACCTCTCAGATGCCTGTTAATTATGTCCTGTGAGTTAAGTTCCTCTACCCTGGTAGAAACAACCCATAGGCTCAGAGCCCCACAAAGGAACACAAAAAGTGAAAATGGTGTGGCGAGGTAATTTCTTTTTGCAGAAAGAGTGTGCCAATATCCAAAGTGGGTTAGGCAACATACTGGGTCAGGGAGGTCACTTGGTTTTTATTCTAACCAGGGTGTGTGTGTGTGTGTGTGTGTGTGTGTTTCTAAATTTTACCAGAAGGAGATTAAAAGATTTGCATAAAAGTTTTATAAGGTGGAGGGATTTAGAGAGCACTGGCCCTTGATGGACTTGGCACCTTTGATAGAAAACAAACCAAAATGTTTCTCATACATCCTGTTCTTTCACGTTTGTTTTTAAAACTTAAATCAACTTCTTAGCATTAGAAGGCATTCAGTTTGGCAAAAACAGCAGGAATTTTTTTTTCCAAAACGTGTACTTCATTTTAGGGAAACGTGTATTAAAATCAGAAGCAAAAAATACCACGTATACCCTTCCCTAATAAAAGAGGCGAGGACTCCATCTGTGTTGAGGCAGAATCAAGGTTGCCTTGCCTGCGGGCAAGTTTTCAAAGTTCAGAGAAAAATCTATAAATTGAAGTTTTAAACTGTAAGGTTACAACAACAGGGATTTGCACTTGCTGTAGGTGGTCCCTAGCTGGGAATCAAGAGCTCTTCCTTGATGTAAAGACGGAGAAACTGAGGCTCAGAGTTCAAACACAGGGTCAGAGTCATGCCATATCAAGGTGAAGCTCCTCGTCATGGGTGGCCGTGGGAGAGGCGAGATCCTCGGAACAGAAGGTGTGGGAGAGGTGTACTTCATCTGAAGAAAGGAAAGCATTCTTTTCACAAGACTCAGGAAACCAGGTAAGCAAATTAACCTGCTCCATGTAGACCTTGCAAAATGAGCTTTGCACAGCTGCCTCCCACTATGCAAATCTCCTGTTATGTAAACTCATTTGATGGACAGAAGCAGTTAAGAGTCCAGATGTTAGGAGCTGGAGTTTCCCTTAAACAAGCAGTTCTAGCTTCGATTATATCAACAGAATTTAGAACGGTGCTAAGTCACAACCAAAAACAATGCCAGAGTCTGTCCCTCCCAGACCCTCCTCCCCACCTCAAACAAACTGGACTAGAACAACCAAAACAAAATCCAACTAAACCTTAAACAACTGAGAATAATTTCTAAAACAATTAACTAGCCTGTCATTGTCTGCCATCCCTGGATTAAGATTTTGGAGAGTGTAAAAATATAAGTGCTGAACAAGGAGGCTCCATTGCTTAATTAGGTCTTGCTAATTGTTTTGCCTGATTTAACTTTTTTCTACCTCATTTCTTTCCCAGTGACATTGTGAGCTTCGACTCAGCTCTCCAGGGCCCAGCACAGTATGTCAGGGAGGGGACTTCCGAACAGGTCAATACCACCTTTGATCAAACTATGGATCATTATGAAGCCTGGCAAAAGAGACTACAGAAGAGTAACCACAGGGAGTCCCCAATTCCTTACATACGTAAAATGCCTCATTCTAAAGAGAATAAGATTGGGAGTTAATGGAAGCTAATCATTAATATAAAAATTATAATCGTTTTGATTTTTAAACTTCTATAAAAAGCAAATTAGCAGCCCTCCATTACACTAAGGGGTTTTCTCAGCTTTGGTGCCTAAAGAATATCTACTGTTTTAGCTTTAACACTATACAGTAGTTACCATTCTAAAAACTGAGATAAAATACTGCGTCTACTGGTTCATTATCCAGTAGTTACTTTTCTAACAATGAGATAAAACACTGTGCTAGCTAGTTTTATGTCAACTTGACACAAGCTACAGTCATCTAAAAGGTAGGAACCTCAATTGAGAAAATGCCTAGGTAAGATCTGGCTATATGGCACTTTTTAAAATTAGTGATTGATGGTGTTGGGGCTAGCTAATTGTGGGAGGTGCCATCACCACATGGATGGTGGCCTGATAGTCCTGGGTTCTGTAAGGAAGCAGGCGGAACAAGTCATGATGAGCAAGCCAGCAAGCAGTACTTTCGTGACAGGTTCCCGCTCTGTTTGAGTCATTGTCCTGACTTCCTTCCAAGATGGATTATGATGTGGAAACGTAAGTCAAATAAACCCTTTCCTCACCAACTTGCTTTTGGTCATGGTGTTTCGTCACAGCATGGAAACCCTAATTAAGATGAACATAACTGTTTGGTTTCAGACCTGGGGGCAAAGGACTGAGATGCATATTTTACACACCAAAGCAGACCTGGGCCTCCAGGTTCTCCCAACACCCCTCAGTCCCTACCTGGCATATCCTGTCTCCAGCCTTGAATTTTCCAGCCCAGAGGCTGGGCTACCCTTCCCCCTAGGCTCTTCCCTATATAATCCAGACATTTTGGTAGCTTTCCTCCTCCTCCTCTTCCTCCTCCTCCTCCTCCTCATCCTCCTCCTCACCCTCCTCCTCCTCCTCACCCTCCTCCTCATCCTTCTCCTCCTCCTCTTCCTCCTCCTCCTTCTTCTCCTCTTCTTCTTTCTCCTCATCCTCCTCTTCCTCCTCCTTCTCCTCTTCCTCCTTCTCCTCATCCTCCTTTCTCCTCTTCCTCCTCCTTTCCCCTCCTCTTTCTCATTTCTCCTCCTCTTCCTCATTCTCCTCCTTCTCATCTCTCCCTCCCCTACTCCCTCCCCCTTTCCCAATGAGCTTGCCTACCTGAGAGCAGCTTCCCAATAAACCTGCCTTTAATATAATCTAATCTGGCTTGAATTGGCTCATTTCACTGGCAGTGGAGAAGTAACTTTTCAACAATGACCAAGACAATTTATAGAAGAAAGGGTATATTTGATCTTAGGGTCCAGAGGGTCCTGGTCAATGATGGTGGAGAAACAGCATAGCAGCAGGGACAGGAGGAAGCCAAAAGCTCACATCTTGACCATGGAACAAGATGCAGAGAGAAAGAGAACTTAGATTGGCTATGGCTTTGAAACATCAAAGCCTGCTCCCATTGACACACCTCCTCCAGTAAGGCCACACCTCCAAAACCTACCTAAACAGCGCCACCAACTGGGGACCAAGTGTTCAAACATTTTAGCCTATGAGGCACATTCTCATGCAAACCACCACAACCTGTCTCTTCATTCCTGTCCTTGTTCATACCCTGGCTTTTTTTTCTAGATATATTTTCCAAAGGGGCTCTCTAGTGATCCTCTTGCTCCAGCTCTAGCTAGCTAGAGCTAGGTTTACAGGCATGCCATGAGTAAGGAAAACAAGCTTATTTTCTGTTTCTATTTTCATGGTCAGGTACTTTGGTACTTAGCTCATGACCTTTAACACTCTCACTTATTCATAGAAATACCATGAGCTAGTTGTGCAATTGGAATGCCCCTGTTTGTTCATGTTATTTTCTCTTTCCCCACAGCCAGCGAGGAAAGGAAGTTGAAGTACCAAATATGGAATAATAGTTACATAATATGATCATATCAATACTGACCATAAGTTCTACAACTTATCTATGTGTGTGTGTGTTGATGTTAATGTGTTTCTATGTGTGTGTTGGCCACAAGCTGACACTGGGTTGTCTTTTTAGCTTCTCTTCATATTGTTATTGTTATTTTTGAGACACTGTCTCATTATGTGGCATAGCACTTGCTATTTAAGCCTGGCTAAATAGATATCTGCCTGGCTCTTCCCCTTTACTATGTTTAAAATTTTAGTTAATATATGATTACATCATTTTCTTCTACCTTTCTCTTCCTCCAGTCTTCCTGTGCCATCCCTTTCTAGTCTCTCCCCTCCCCCTTACTCCTACCATCTTTCTCAATATTCTGGCCTCTTTTTCTGTGATTATAGATGTTACACATACAGCGATTTCCCCCTTTCATGTTACCATGTCTGCTGTGTTGTCATTGTTCTTGTCTTGATAAGCAAGTCATGTTGTTATGTCCACCTTATTATTTGAAATAGGTGCTCTCATTGAACCCAGATCTTGCCAATTCAACTAGAAAAGGGACCTTCTGTCATTGCCTTCTTAAATGCTGGCACTACAGGTGTGTGTCTTCGATCAAACGCAGGTGATCAAGCATGTGTGTGGCAAGCAAGCCTTTCCCAACTGAGCCATCTCCCCACCACCTCCTCACTTCTTAAGTTGTGTAAATCAAGCAGGGAATGTTGAAATGCTTTGTTGGCCTTCAGAACAACTGAAGATAGATTTAGAAAGTACAGTTTTGCTTTCCAATGCATATGCATGGAAAGCTCCATATGTGGCAGGCACTGTGTTAGCCTAAGCGCTGGAGCTTGTGAGGCCGAACATGACAGACGGAGCTTTCTTGCCGGAGGAACTTACTGCCTCCCACAGTAATAAATAGAGACATTAAGGCCAGTCAGTGCATCTAAGGAGAGACTTCACCTCTCCCATTTCACCTCTATTGCCAAAGCCGCTGTTAATACAGGTTATCGCATGCATCTCTGTAACTCACAGGATTTTGTCCTTTCTATTTATTAGCAAAATATGCTGCACGGAGAACCCAATACTGAACCTGTGTGCTCACATTTGGTGTGCTCCTGGAAAACAGTGCCTCGGGAAATGCAGCTCTCCATCACACATGTGGATGCAGTTACACTCTTTCCCTGGCAGCCTTCATCTCTCTTTGGTCTTCCTTCCCTGTGTCTCTAATTCAGAACCATCGAACAGATGTTTAGATCCAAATGTTCTCCCAGCATAAGAGAACTGTGAACAGATCTCACGGTTAATGTATAAGGACCACACTAAACACATACTGGGCAGGAATTCTGATCGTTAGTAATCCTTAGATTTAAAGGAGTTTTCTGTATTCTCCAAGGGTGGGCTTGGTGTGCAGAGCTATGGGCGAGGACCACGAAGCTGTCTCTGATGGCCACCATTAGAGGATCGGAAAGTGGGAGCTGCTCTAATCCTTTGGCTAAATTTGAAGTCGATTTTGCTTGGAGATGATTTAAAAGTAGATTAAATACTTAAGCACTCAAGACTAGATTGTCACTGAGGCTCTGCTGTGCCACACTTTATGATGGTGGGGATTAGCTTGTGTTCTGATTCACGTCTGAGGTGATGCTGGGTCCCCACCCTTAGCGGGGTCAATTTGATTGTTGCAATACAATCTGTCTGTATGCTAGTGTGAACTGTCGAATTCACTTTCTGTATCACCTCTAGATAATGATGGTCTTGCCCAGCGGCGCGTGCGCGCGCGTGCCCGCGCGCGCGCGCACACACACACACACACACACACACACACACACACACACACGGACATGCCTATAGCAAGGGTAGTTAAGACACCAGTCTCTCTCGTGTTCTCTTAGTAAGAATTAGAAATTAGCCACACTCCACTGAGCATGGACTCTGAGTATGCAGTGATATGGAAAGGGGGTTTCAGAACAATCAGAGCCTAATTCTAGAGCTGCGATTCTCAACCTTCCTAGTGCTACGACCCTTGGATACAGTTCCTCATGTTGTGGTGACCCTGACCATAACGTCATTTTGTTGCCACTTCATAACTGTGCTTTTGCTACTGTTATGAACCATAATGTAACTATGTGTTTTCTGATAGTCTTAGGGTGGCTCCTGTGAGAGAGTTGTTAGACCCCAGGTGGGGGGATGATGCATAAGTTCTAGAACCAGAGAGGGAGCTCTAAAGCCTTTGCTTAGTCACACGCCAGGCATTGTGCTGTGGGTTTGACTCAGACCGTTGCTTACAGTAAATGCTCTTTCTACATTCCAATGACCTAGATAATAGCCTAACCTCTTTCTCCGAGGCAAGACTGCCAAGGCTCAGTCACTTGCCCATGTCACCCAGGGAGAAAATGCAGAGCCAGGCCCCAAAGCTTCAGACTCACAAGCTCATGCTTCTGGCTGCTCAGGCTTCTGCTGCTGTGTCATGTGTGTGTGTGTGTGTGTGTGTGTGTGTGTGTGTGTATGTGTGTGTGTGAAGTTTTTTATTTTTATTAGCATATACTAATTACATACATTCCATGCATAATGTCTTATTATAACGTTTTCACATGTGTACAGAATGGATTTGGATTACATTCACCACTTCCCTCTCCTTCCCACTGCCTGGCTTCTTCTCCTCACCTAGTCTGTCTTCTACAGCTCTTGCCTTTGTGGGTATGAACCTACTTCGCTTACAGAAGCATGGGCAGTTCACCAGTGGCTATCCACTGAAGAAAATCTGATTATAGCAGCAACTGACTGCCCATTCTGTTGTTTCTTGGGGGCTCTCAGGAAGTTTAGAGATTTGTTTAGCTGAAGTAGGGCCTGAGGACTACAAAAGCTATGATAGATTTGAGCCTGTGATCCTGAGCTCTTGGGTTCACAGGACTGGGCTTGTGTGACATCTATACCTTTCAGTTTACTGATACCCCAAACCTTCCAGTTGTCCCCAGCTCTTTCTGGCCTTTTCTCACTTAAATGCAGATGGCCAGTGAATCCCGTTGCTTTCCCTGTCACATGTGGTTGAGCTCATGTGGCAGCATGGTTATGAGTTAGACTCTGCCATCAGATTCCAGCTGATTTCAAATTTCAGCTCTGCCACTTTCCTGCTGGGTGGTTTTGTGAAAATTAATCAATCTCTCTGTACTTCAGTTCTTTTTATCTGTAGAACGGGGATGGCAATGTTGGCCATCATTTAACACTGTCGTTGGGTTGAAGCATAAGGACTACTCACAATGCTTGGCAAATGTTCTCAATTAATGACTTTTGTACCTTTTTCTTTCTTTTTTAGATAAAACCTCTCTCTTTCTAAATCTGGACAAAATGCAGCCCCCTGTCCAGTCTCCTGGCCTCCTCTGTCTTGCTCTGTTAGGAGATGAAGGCAAACTCTGCTCATCTTGTTCTGTTGATCTGGAACTTAGCTATCTATAGCAGCAATGCTCAACCTTCCTGATGATGCAACCCTTTGATCCAGGTCCTCATGTTGCTGTGATCCCCAACCATAAAATTATTTTGTTCTGCTACTCCATAACTGTAATTTTGCTACTGTTACAAACTGTAGTGTTTTCTGATGGTTTTCTTTCTTATGAAGGGTGCTTCACTTCCCACCCTCCCCCTAAGGGCTTGTGACCCACAGGTTGAGAAATGCTGATCTACAGCATGGTGCCACTTCAGGCTGTTGTTCGTGTCTTCTAGATATGACCCTTTGTAGGGACTCTAGCCAAATATACCATGTGAGGGGTCAATTCTCAAGGAGACCCCTACTTCGAGGTCAGCTGCATGTTTGGTGAGCTCTACAGTCATTTTTATTTCAGGCCAGCTGGGCTCTCCCAACTCCCCCTAGGTCAAATCAATCACTAGAATTGCTCACAGAACTGAAGAAAGTATTATCCCATTAGAAAAGTTTTGTTACAGAAAAAGGACACCAATTAAAGTCAGGCAAGAGGAGGGATGCTTAGGATGGAGTGTGGGAGGGGTCTCCATGTTCAGGTCCCTCCCAGTCTCACTC
This sequence comes from Mastomys coucha, assembly GCF_008632895.1. Taxonomy (NCBI): domain Eukaryota; kingdom Metazoa; phylum Chordata; class Mammalia; order Rodentia; family Muridae; genus Mastomys; species Mastomys coucha. Next base: position 2,367,220 of record NW_022196900.1, on the reverse strand, counting down.
TTCTTTCAGAGTTTTGGCCAGATGACCTCCCCCTATCACCACAAATGACAAGAACCAACCGTTGATGATCAGTCAGGCTTGCAATCTCTAGCTACTCCTGGAAGGCAAACAGATACTTTCAGTCATCAGTGTCCTTGGAGACCATAACTGATATCATGTGACTCCAAGGCTCCTATCATGTCTTGTTAGGTTGTCAATAGCCAAAGGCTCTGAATTAGACAAGACGTTCCAGAAACCCAGGAGCCTGTAGTGAAGGTCAGGCCTCTCTCTGGGGAAGGTTACTTCCTCACGGCTCAACCTCCTTTTCCTTGGTCTCTTCCATAAGACAGCTCCTGCTGGAGGTCAGTGTTAGGCGTCCTTCTTCATTGCTCACCCATCACCATTGTGTTTGTCTGAGACAGGGTCTCTGGTTGAACCCGAAGCTCCCTGATTCAGCTATTCTGTTTGGCCACTGAGCTTCAAGGATCCATCACCCCGCTCCCACTCTTCCCAGTTCCGTTATGGACATCCGGCATGTATACTGCACTGGGCTTTTCCACTGGTGTTGAGGATCTGAATTCAGGTCCACCTGCTTGACTGGCAAGCACTTTACTGGCCTTTTGAAATATGTAGTACATTACCGTTATCCATAGCCACTCCATTATGATGTGATAACATGCCACCTATCTTCAAAATGCAATGAAAAGCTAGAGTAACCCAAACTGTCCAGTTTTAGTACATAAATAGGCACATAGGCCAGTGAAACAGAGAAGAAAGGCAAGAAGTAAATCCATGGAGTTTTGATAAAGTGCTAAGAGTGCATGTTGGACAGAGAACAGTCTTCAAAATGCCTCAAGGGAAAAGTCGACATAGTACATGCAGAAGAACAAAATCAGGCTTCTATCTCTTCTTGCCAGTTAGTTGCCAAACTCAACTCAAAATGCAATTAACTACTTACATGTAAGACCCAGACTGTGAAACTACCAGAAGTCAAGAAGGTGAGTGCATCAGAACCTTACAACAGCCAAGGATTATTTCAGACAAAGACATAAAAGCAGAAAATAAAACCAAATGTAAAGAATGGAAGCGCAGCACAGGAGTCTAGTGAGGAGACCACCTACAGAACTAGAGGAGAAGATACTTAGAAACTGTTTACTTGACAGTAGATTAACATCTAGAATATTTAAGCAATGCAGCTCAACAGCAGAAACCCAAATACAATAACCTATAAAAATAAAAAAAAAAATGAGTGATTGACACTTGCATAGCTAGCACTTTTCCCACTGAACAATCTCCTCACCCCTGAAAATGAACACTTGTAGGACAAAAAGTGAACAGAGCCAAGCTGAGTATCATGTGGTTTAGAATCTGCACTCTGGATCCACTCTGTTACATTGTGGCTGTGTGACAGGGAGCAGTTACCAGATCTCAGAGTGTTCTAATTCTTTGTCTCCAAATGCTAGCATTATTCCAAAGTGGGAATAGTGGGTGATGGACTTACATGGTCATTTCTCCATGTAGACTTCCAAGACTGGGGAAGTGGTTGTGGGGTGGAGCCCTTGCCTAACATGCACTGGGCTGAGTTCAATCCTCAGTACTACAAACAAACAAACCCATGCAAATGGCTACCAGCGTAAGAAAATAACTTTCAAGGAGAATCAAGTGCTCTTAAGGCCACAGGGAAACATGTGACATTCCCATAGAGATTTGATTCATCTTGTCTTATGGGGAAATCAACTAGATGCATTACTTAGAGCAAACCAAATAGTTCTGAATTTATATATGTAATACTTGAAAAGACACCAAGAGTTGAATGCAGAAAGACGTTATATAAGTCTTAGCTAGTTGAGCTGTAATTATATTCATTTATTCTAGGCTAGCTATTCAGAGGAATGATCTTCCTACACTGGAACTTTTAAGTGGGAATACACATCTTAAAACAAAAATGGAGCATGTATTCATAAAGAATTTTGTGGAAATGTTAACAGCATTGCTCATAACAGACTGGACACAACCCAGTCATTGCCCTTCAGCTTCTGAATAGCTAACCAAAGGGTGATCTATCCATAATAGGGACTATTATTTAGCAATAAAAAGGAGCAGGCTATCACAATGTACACTATATGGATGGATTTTTAAAAACCATATTAAGGAAAAATTCTAAGCACTGCATATTACATGGTGTCATTTGTATGGCATTCTAGAAAAGGCCAACAGATATCAGAGAGCAGATGTTTGGTTGCTTGGGGTCTGGGTGGAGGGGCGTATTGTTTACAAAGAAACATAATTGGATATTTATTATGCTCAAACTAGTTAATGCTTTTACTGAGTGGTTACAGGATGATGTGACTAGACACAGTACCCAAATTTGTTAAGATGTAGAGTCAAAATGAGTGAATCGTATTATATGTAACTTTTTTTTTTTTTTTTTTTTTTTTTTGCTTTTCTTTTATTCGAGACAGGGTTTCTCTGTATAGTCCTGGCTGTCCTGGAACTCACTCTGTAGACCAGGCTGGCCTCGTACTCAGAAATCCACCTGCCTCTGCCTCCCAAGTGCTGGGATTAAAGGTGTGTGCCACCACCGCCTGGTTATATGTAACATTTATCTAAATAAACCGCAAAGTTTCTTCTAGTTGTGTCAAAAGGAGTAGGCACTGATCATTGGCCTCCTCACACGCCTGTGCTTTTGCCCCTGTATCTCCAGCATCTTTTCTCCCTGTATCTCCAGCATCTTTTCTCCCTGTATCTCCAGCATCTTTTCTCCCTGTATCTCCAGCATCTTTTCTCCCCTACACTGGCTCTCATCAGGGTTCTTTAGACTAACTTGAATATCTCAAAAATCAGTTAAGTTATATATTTATAGGTCAGATTTTTGTTTGTTTTTGAGACAAGATCTCTCTGTTATACAGACCTAGCCCTCCTGGAACTCACCATGTAGATCAATCTGGCTTTGAACTCACGGAAATCTGCCTGCCTCTGTCTCCCAAGTGCTAGGACTAAAGGAATGCATCCCCATGCCTGATCAAAGGTCAGATTTTGATAGCTAATATCATTAAAAACTCCATTTTTGGAATACTCTTCCATTGCTAGTGGGAACACTAACTTGTATAACTTTGGAAGTCAATTTGGGGGTTTCTCAGAAAATTGGAAATAGATCTACCTTAAGACCCAGCTGTACCACTTCTGGGCATATCCCCAAAAGAAGATCAGCCATACCACAAGAACATGTGCTCAACTATGTTCAGAGCAACTTTATTTGTAATAGCCAGAAACTGGAAATAACCTAGATGTCCTTCAACAGAAGAATGGATAAAGCTAATGTGTACATTTACATAATGGAGTATTAGTCTGGTATTAAAAACAAGGACATCATGAAATTTGCAGACAGATGGATGGAACTAGAAAATATCATGAGTGAGGTAACTCAGACCCAGAAAGACAGGCATGGTATGTAGTCACTCATAAGTGGATATCAGTCACAAACTGCACGATGACCACGCTACAAACCACAGACACAAAGTTTCTAAGTAAGGGAGAGCCCAAAGGGGCACACTTGAGTTTCACTGAGGAGTAGATACACTAGATATGAGGGGCGGATGGAAGGAGTAGAGGAGGGGTGGGGGTGGGGATGGGAACAGGCAGGATGAGGTAGGGGAGGAGAGAGGGAGAGAGTACTGGGAGAGACGACTGGAACAGGGCGAGGGGCATATCTGGGATGAGCTAGAAATCGAGGACTCCCAGGAATCTATGAGGGGGACCCTAGCTAAGACTCCTAGCAATGGGGGCTATGGAGCCTGAACTGGCCATCTCCTGTAACCAAGCAAGACTTCCAGTGGAGGGATGGGGAAACCAACCTAGCCACAAAACCTTAGACCCACAATTTGTCCTGCCTAAGGCATATTCAGGGGTGGGGAACAGAATAGAATTTGAAGAAAAGGCTAACCAATGACTGGCCCAGCTTGAGGCTCATGTCATGAGATGGAGCCCACTCTTGACATTATTAATGATATTCTGCCATACTTGTAGACAGGGCTGGTGCATAAATATTATCAGAAGGGCTTCACCCAGCAATTGTTGGACGCTGATGCAGAGACCCACAGCCAAAGATTGAGTGGGATTTGGGGAATCCTTTGGAAGAGGGGGTGGGAAGGATTGAGGGAGCCAAAGAGGTCAAGGACACGACAAGAAAACCTACAAAGTCAGCTAACCTGGGCCCATGGGGGCTCATGGAGGCGGAACTGCCAACCAGAGCATGCATGCGATGGACTGGGCCCTCTGCACATACATAACAGCTGGGCAGCTAGGTCTTCGTGTGGAACTCCTAAAGTGGAAAGCTGGGGCTGTCTCTGACTACATTGCCTGATTAGGATGCACCTAGTCTTGCACTGGCTTGATATGCCTGGTCTGGTTGATGTCCATGGGAGGCCTCCCTTTTCTGGGAAGAAGGGGAGGAGGAGGCGTGGATGTGAGAAGCTGAGGTGAGAGGGAAGCTGCTGATCAGTATGTAAAGTGAATAAATATCTTAGTCAATTAAAAAAAAATCCCCTTCCAGTCTGGAGGGAAGGCTCAATGGTTGAGAGCACTCTCCTAGAGGACTCAAGTGTGATTCCTAGCAGGGAAGAGCATGATTTCCTGTAACTCCAGCTTCACAGGGACTGGTACAGTTCTCTACTCTCTCTCTCTCTCTCTCTCTCTCTCTCTCTCTCTTTCTCTCTCTCTCTCTCACACACACACACAATCTGTCTGATCAAACAAATTCCTCTCTTGCTTATCTGTCTGCCCAGAGGAGCTGCCTTTGTGTCATAGCCTCCCCTTCCCTGTCCAGTCCGTCGCCCCTGGGCCCCATCCAGTCTCTTTCCCTCCAACACCAACCCCCACCTGAGTGCTGTGGACCACCAGTATCTTGTCCCTTTCAGCTCAGCTCTCAGCAGTGTGCTAACAACCCTGTTGGATATAGGAGGAAATTGGAGCTGAGAGAGTTTGTAAGGGAGAGAAGAGGGTCATCAGTCCTCAGGGCAGCACCTGACTAGCATTCAGAAGGCCCAGATTTGGCATCACATTTGATCCACAGCCTTGCAAAAACCAAAAAGAAAATCCGCAACTGTCTTAGGCAGAAATTTAGAGCATTACCGTCCCCCCCCCTTGCGCCACCCTCCTGTCTCAAAACAGAAATATCTTAACCTAATCTTGTGTATGAAATGCTTTGAGGCCTTGATGTTTTAGTTTCTTTTGTGTCTTAGTCAATAAAAATTAATTCTGTTGCAAAAATAAAAGACCTTCCTTCAGGGGAGAGTTTTTCAATCTCCATTAAAACTTTATCCAATTCATTTCCCCTGTCAGAGGAAAAGAATGGGGGATCGATAGCGAAGATGCCCTTTCTGACGCAGCAGCACCTTCTCCTTAGAGTAGCGCCCTCCAGGGACACGGGCAGGCAGGTGCTTGCAGGGCTGAAGCATCAACAAAACAAATGAATCTTCTGGGTCCCCTTGATCATACCGGAGCTGTGGTTTTAATCCATCTTGAGCCCTGCAAAGAGCCGGTCAGATGCTGGTTTGAATCTGGTTTGCAAAGAAAAAGGAAGGATTACACGGGAAGCTGGGACGGCGGCAGGTGCCCCAGGCAGCCAGGGATCTCTTTGTAGTTTCTCTGTACTATTCTGAACATCCGCCCTCTTCACACAGTGGCTCAGGCCTGACTGCTGAAGCATGTGAGGTAGAGCACTGTCCAACTCTGGGAAACTCATGTCAAAATTTCTATAGTGAATTGAGCATCCATTCTAATGTGCTTTTGTTCACGAGTGGGCGTGCGGGATGAGCAGACAGCTGGAATATTTCCTAAGTGCAAAGTTAAATCTGCGCTGTCATACGAGTGCCAGCTGCGACACCCTGCTGAGATGACGGCCCTGCCAGCCTGTGCTTCCCAAGCAGGGCAGAGTCACAGTGCCCTGTGCCCAGGGAATGTAGCTCTCTGCCAGGCACAGTCGACGTTCAGTTATAATTATGCTGGAACAGACAATCCATTTTCCACCACCTCATTAAAGGCAGCAGAGGCTGTCTCTGAGCCTCGAGGGCCAAGGGAGAGGCTGAGGGAGGCAAGGCAAGCCTGAGGAGTGCATTAGTCCTTCTAATGCACAGGCAGCCATGTGGATCATTTGATGGCTATCAGACAATGTTCAAGAGCATTCAGAAGCCTACATGTTCAGTGGGAGATTTTTCTGAAATGTATAACACCATTTAGGCAATGTTTTGGGGGAGGGTCTGGCAGCTGAACTGGGTTGATAGACCACCCTTTCCCCTTTAGAACATTTAAACATCTTAAGACTAATTTTAATTTAAAAAAATCATAAACTTTGTTTCATGAGATAACTTTAAAAAAAAACTATATTTATTACTATATTTTCCAAAATAGTGGTATGATGACTTTCCCTGGGGGCCTGATTATGTTCATCTGTGCCCAGTTGTGCGACTTGGAGAACTTCAATTCCTCTTTCCTGGGACAGTGGGCTCTGAGGCGCCCTGGGGCCAGTCAGTTTAGTTTTTCCTTGGCAAGGTAGCTGGAGACACGGGGTCCAGCTTGTCCCATATTCCATGTTTCCTACCCCTTCAGCCCCCTCTCCTCTCCTAACTCCTGCCAGTCAGCCTTTGAAGAGCTTGGGTTTTTCTAAGTGTAACTCCACGTTTCCACCCTCTTCCTGTGTGTTTCACCCGTATCTCTTACCAAGAGCAGCACCTATACCAACAGTCCCCATATCTGCACTTAGGTACTCATTGTACTCCAACACTAATTGTAGTTGGGTCTGACGACTTTCCCGGCCTCCTTAGGGTACTGACTGCAGCACCTGACTTTGCTGTTCCATTTTGTCGTCTTTAAACAGTTTTCTTTCCTGAACAATCTCTGTCTTTTGCTTAAAAGCCCATCTGGCTCCTTACTGGTGCTCACAGGTAAGGGCAGGTCAAGCGAGACTGGCCTCTTCCGCTTGAGCCCACCTGGACTGTGTGCCAGCACCAACCTCTTAGCCTCTGCCCACTGACACGTCAGGCCCTGGCTGCTTCATCTTTGTTCTATCCAGATCTCACTTTACCCACGAGCTGCTCATCCCTGAACCCCAGGATAAGTAAGGTGTCCCTCCAGGAACTCCCTGCTCATGTCATCCTTCCTCATGGGTGCAACCTCACCTTGTAATGATTGAACACAGGATCCAGGAAAGAAAGATGGGGTTTTGTTAGATCTTAGTATCTTCCTTGCATTGTAGACATATGTCTCACAGTAGAGTAGATACACATGGGACACGTGCATACTAACCAAATATATGGATGAATTCCCAAGGACTCTTGGGAGGAAGTAGGGACCAGCCATACTTAATATTTAGCTCACACAACTCCCAGGAACCAGTTATGCACTCAAAAGCACCAGGCTGACAGCTTAAAATTGATAATGGCTGCTGATCAGGCCCTCCACCCCTGCTTTCTACATGTTGCTGGGCAATCAGTTTGGAGAGTGCTCAGCTATGTGCCAAACCATGGGCTTACTGCTTTATATATTTAATCTGCTTTAACCCTCAGAGCAAGCAGGCAGAATGAGTAGAACACCCACCAAGCAGCACAGGACACAGCCAGGCAGTGGATGCTTCAGTTCCTGTGTCTCATCCTCACGTCTCTAAAACAGTCCCCAAGTTTTCAGCTGTCTCTCACTGTCTCCAGCTGAACAGAAACAAAACAAACAAAAACCACACAAAACCCCCAAGGCTACTGGTGATCATTTAGCAAAAGGCCAACCAATCTTGACAGGTTGTTTGTAGGAACTGAGTGTGTTGGCAAAAGTGACGTTTTAAATTGCAGTGATTTGATGATATAATGACAGAAATTGTTCTTCAATAGAACCTCCTCGCTGGGGTAATATCGGTCAATAATTGTATTCAGAGAAGGTTCCAGAACATCATCAAGCAAATGACTAGAGGCCCTCTCCCCAGTATCCCTTAACAGTACAGCTAACACTTGGTGATTTTAGGGGAGCTTTAAGAATTCCAGGATCTAAGTAATGGTCTGTCAAGGAAGAATAAAAGCTTTCTCTTCCACCTTCCCAGCTGCAGTGGCTGTCTGAGGACCCTGTTAATTGAACTGGTAAAAGACAGATGAATGAGGACAGGGTTTATTGAGATGCATATGGGCCTCACAGAAATGAAATGAAACCCCAGGGAACTACTTGGACTTTGAGACTTATGTGTGTCATTTTAACAAGGGGGACTGATTTTATGGGTATATGACAAGGCAGAGAAAAAGGTTTCCTGGCATCCAAGGGCAGTGGCTGGTGGGAAGCTAAATATATGGGGGAGGTACTGGAGGAGAAGGTTGTTTCAACCATGTTTGTGCTGCTGCGCCTTGCATTGCCACCTCTGGACAAACAGCCTAGAGTGGCTTTTCATTCTGCCTTCCCTGGCACGAGAGAGGCAGGGGGAGCAATGCCTCACAAAATGAAATTAGGCTCTACTTTCTGGCAGACAGGGGCAGCATAGGGAGCTTTTGTTGGTGCCGGTTGCTTCCGGCTCAAAGCAGTTTTTATGTGAAGGTGGCATGGCTGAATGGTGGCATGTTCTGATCCCTTCAGCTCTTTTGCATGGCTCCTTGAAGATGGCAGTGAAGGTAGGTGCCGTCACTGTTTCACAGCTCCTGTGCCGCTTTGAAAGGGTTCCAGCTAGTCCATATCTCAGGGTCTCCCCTTTAGTTTTTAATTCCTCTTGCCAAATCAGGTCTTTATCTTTATCAAACCTACATGTTCCACCCCCCAGCCCCTTGCCCCTTGCCCCCCACTCTGACTTGCTAACTTGCAGTTTGGAATCCATGATCTGTGTCTACCATGATGTCTTTACTGAGGTCTCTGGAGTCCATGCCCTATTCTTCCTCTGCACTCACACCCACAGTTCATGCTCACATGCTCACATGACCTCTCCTGGTGATGCTGGGGCCACCTAAGGAGCTGGGTTTGGGCACAGTCTGAGGCTCCTAGTCCCTGTTACCCATTCACTTTTCTAGATATCTTCTCTCACTCTCCTGTGCTGCCTGCTTCTGGTCTATCTCTCTTGTAAGGCACATCCCCACTCCTTTAGACCACTCCAGGAAGGATGAATGCTCCTTTCTTAGAGAACCTAACTCTTAGCTGCGAGCTCCCCTCTCGCTTCTGAAGTTCTCTACAGATGTTCTTGCTGGTGTCTTAGAGAAAAACTTGCCTATTCCCCAAGAAAGCTATTTCTTATACTCTCCTCCGTACTTAGTCCTTTTGTTTAAACACTGTTAGGTTATCGCACGTCTGCGTTTGAAACCTCCCAGATGTTTCTAAAATGATCACTCTCTTCTTAGGATGCTCTGTGGAGCCTGAAACCAGAACCTTGCCCAACTGTGGTTGCCAGTTCTACATTTACAGGATGGGGCAAGATGGAGTATTAAAAGTCACTCAGGTTACTCACTCCTGTGCTTCATGCTACACTTTGCTTCCTTAGTGACCATTGCCTCTCTTCTCCAATCTCCACAGGACTCTCCTCAAACTTCAGCTTCAATATCACTATCAACAGAGCTTGTTTTCTGTCCCAGGATTCCATTTGTCACCCTCATCATGGACACCAGGTTTTATGTTTGTCTGTTTCTTATCTATTTTCCTGCTGCAAAGCTGAAGGCTTCCTGGGGTCAAAGCCCATGCTCTGTCTCTCACCACTGAGCTGCAGGGCCAGAATCTGGCATGGTACCGTTCTCTGAGGGGTTGACCACGCCTTCCTCCTGTGGTACCTTGTACATTGATTTTTTCCCCCCTCTTTCCACAGTCTTCAGACTTTGCCTAGTGATCTCTTTCTTTTAGTCTCTAAAACCATACTCAAAACACTCCTATCCCAATTCAAACCCATAAATCTTCTCTTGGTGTCGTTCTTAAACTTAATCCTGTTTTCTTTTTTTAACTTTGAAAGATAGTTTAGCCTAAGGATGAGAACGGCAGGGTTTGAAATAAGATTACCTAGATTCAAATCCAATTGATTCGAGATCCTTGAGTAAATGACTCCACAATTTGTGTCTCCATTTGCTCATCCCTTGAATAAAGACAAAAAAGAATGCCTTCCTTAAGGAGCCGGCGTGAGGGTTCAGTGAGGTGCTGGATGTCCACAGTAGACTGGACTTTTTAAAGACTTGGTAAGTATTAGCCACTATGACAGCCTTGGATTCTTAATATCATCTCTGATGGCTTCTTCCGTCTCCAACTTTCAGAGCCCCATTGGAAATCACTGTACGCCCTGAAGTTCTACCCAACCTCACAGCTGTATATGACATCAGACTGCATATGCTTCTGACGCTGAGACCATCTCTCCACCGCTCCATCTCCATCACCTGTCCTCACCCTCTGCCCTGCTTTTGTCTCCTTGCCTACTTCCGTCCCCGCTGGCTCCAGCTGCCTTGTCCTTAGCCCCCTGTCTTCTCGGCCTTTCCACTCAACCTTTCCACACTGATGGTTCACAGACAATCCTTTGAAGATGAAAACTCCCAGATCGCCGTTACCCAGACCCATCTACTGAGCTATAGACCAATGATGACAGGCGTCCCCAAGACCCCTCTGTCTATATGCCCTATGTGGAGACCAGCTTAAACATGTCTAAAGCAGACTGTTAACTTTCCAACAAAAGCCGCTCTTGTCTCTGTCAGTTTCACACCTCTAGTAGAGAGCTTGCGTCTGAACCGCAGAACAGCTCTCCGAGTGCTAAACAGATGGCTCAGGGAGTGAAGAACAAAAGTTAAATAAAGTGGGCTAGCTACCTGCCAAAAGGAAGTGTGGATGAGAACAGACTTACAGAGGGAGTTTGAGTCTAGCCTGGGCTACATGGGAATCATTCCAAAAAAGTTTTTTTCTTTTCACTTAAAAAGCTTTAAAGTCCCCCCCCCCACCCGTGCCAATTGTGAGTGCGCCATTCCATTCACGTGAGTGGAGGTCAGAGGGTAACTTGCTAGAGTGACTTTTCTCTTTATACCACATAGGTTCCAGAGATCAAACCCAGCCCCCCGGGCCAGGAGATCTTCCTGCCTCTCATTTCATTCATTCATTGAATGGATCTAGTTCAGGGAATCAACATCACAGAGGCTCATGTGAGAGCTGGTGATGTCTGATGGGGTATGGGAGCATCTACAGGGTCTCTCACAGAGATGCTGAGGGTGGGGGTGGACATTTTGTGTAATGTAAGATACAGTTTTAGTGAGCCGACCATGATCTGTAGTCTACAAGCTTTAGTGAGCCAACTGTGATCTGTATTCTACAAGTGCAGTCGTTGGCAACTGGAAGAGGGTGGGTTCACATAGGTTGTAGTGACTCAGAACCAGCAGAAAGTTCACAGGGTGGATTAGTGCACTGAAGAAGGCTCTTCAAGTCCATCACAGTGGAGGGAAGAGACTAGACACAACTCCACTGAAAGAGAAGGGGACAGGTTTTTCTAAGCCCCAAGCAAGCTTCAGAAGTGTGGTACACTGCTCCTTGGTTGGGCTGAGGATTAGGCCCCAAGTGGCTGTTGGTAGGTGCTGATTGAGGCTGAGCTCCTATCCTCCCATGTCAGTCTTATAGTGCCAATAAATAAATGGTGATCGTTATTATTAGGATGTAATGGGATACAAAAGCATAAATCCCAGATCCTGGAGAAGGGCATTTCCGGGTTCTAGAATTGGCAAGCCATGGGAGGCTTTCTACCTCAGAGGGTCTGAAGAAATAATCGTGATCAAAATTTCTCTTAACCAAATACTACAAGAAAAGAAGGCCAAGAAAGTTGTCTAAAGCTTAGCCAAGTGGTGCACGCAGGCCGCCTCAGCCACTATCCCACGGGGAAATGTGAAGTTGCTAGGCATTACCCCCCAGGCTCCTTCAGTGCCGCTGTAGAGAAACGGTGGCCATTAAGGCCTTCGCCTTTTTCTCCACCACTCTTTTTTTCCCCCATTAATAGAAGCTCTTTAACCAAAGACCCAAGGAGTGAAATATCAGGTCCACAAAATGCCTGCTCTCAGGTCCTCTACTTGATTGGTCTCTCTTTTAGAAGAACGTATTCTCTGCTCAACACAGACAGGGAGTTTAAGCTCACCATTTTCCACTTCCCACGACTCATCTTTTTATTTTCTTTCTTTAGCCAGGGTCTCCCTGGGTAGTCCTGGCTGGCGTAGAACTTTCTGTGTAGAGCAGGATGACCTCAAACTCACAGAGATCTGTCGCGTCTACCTGGCCACTCGGGTGCCCGAGGGAGAGCCGCCAGCAAACTGCTTAGGCTACTCCATGTTTCCCCAGGTGAGAAACAGCAGAGTCTGGGATGGATGCTGTGGTTCTCAGTCTCCTGTGTACCCAGGCTATGAGCCAGGCAGGAAGGCAACGGCTGAGCCCAGGAATCCGATTTGATTCCAAGTGAGGCTGAGAGTGTGGAGGGGCCGGAAGAGAGGAGGCCTCCTCGGGGATTACCACGAAGGCCGCCCTCAGAGCTGGTCCTTGATGAAGAAGACAGTCCTTGCTTGTCCAAACTGCTTTATTTGATGGCGGATGTGAGTGCATACAGATTACTCAGGGTGAACCAGGGATTAAATACCTTTTGCGGGAAGGAATGCCAGGAAGGGAAGCTCATTGCCTGAACACTTTTATCAAGATACCCCCATTAGCGTGGAGATCTCCAGGCGTCTATGCTATGTGATGGATGGTCATGGTCCTCTCAATGGGGTGTCATGGTTACCTGTTCCAGATCAGGTAGTTTGGCAGAGAGCTGGCTCCACACCTGCCATTCTCAATTCTGAGGTTCCCTGAGGTTTGAGCCTGTTCAACCTTACCAGTTCTGTCTGAGGGCATGGTCCACTTGCCCCACAGAGATCCATCCGCCTGCCTCTGTTTCCTGAGTGCTAGGATTAAGGTATGTAGCACCATGCCTTGATTTATCTTTATGAGTATACAGTATGGGGTTTATTTGGCTAACATCGAAATGTTTAGGGCACCAACTCTGTAATCCTGGCTCCACCATTGTAAGCTCTATTCTCTTGGGTACATGTTTAACCTCCTTTAGTCTCAGTTATTTAACACATTAAATTGGAGTGAATTTAAATGCCTCAGGGATGCCATGGGGCTTAAATGACACAGTGCATATTAAAATCTTAGCATAGTCCCCTGCTAATAGTGCCAATAAATAGTGATCGTTATTAAGGTGGTATAAAGTCTTAGGGAACTTCAAAAGAGGATCTGATCATAAAAATAGCATGTTTTGTTTCTTATATGCTTCATGGGAAGCAATGTACTTTTTAATTATTTTGTACAGTCATGATTGGCATGCTCAATTAGAGCAATTATTCAGAGCACACATGCTCTGGTTGGGATCATTTAGTCTTGCTCCCGTAGCAGGGTGCTGGAAATTCAGGGCTTGGGTGCTGGAAGTTCAGGGCATGGGTGCTGGGCATTGCTAATTGGTTACAAGGTTTACAGTTGACCAGTAGTACACTGACTGCCAGAACTTGCCACCTGAATAGAAGCACTCTGGGCCAGGGGCATCTGCTGCTCACTCAAGTCTCAGAGAAGATAGAAGCTCAGCTAGGTCTCCTCTAGTCCTTCTGCCCTAGGACCCTAAGGCTCAGGGTACATGACGATCCAGATGAATCCTGGCGAGATCAGAATACTTTTCTTCAAAAGGAGAAGTTTTTTTTTTGTTTGTTTTTGTTTTCCCCAGAAAGGTATATTTCTAGAAAAGATAACGGAATGAATGCATTAATGGTCCTCAGCTTCCTTTGTGATCTGGTGTTGTTTGTTTACACAGGTGAGGGGTTATTTTTGGAATAAGGCACCCTGAATAGTGGGAGGCAGCCTCTGGCCTATTTGACTGTGCTGTGGATAGAGGAGGCCTGAGGGAGAGGGGCCGGCATGACCTAGGAACGGGACCTTCTTGTGTAGACATTAGCCTAGCTTTGGGTATTTGTTGATGGATCCAATCCTTCCCACAGTGGCAGGTGAGGGGAAGGATTGTTACAGCTGGGTACAGCTTGGAGCTTCTCTGAGCCCGTCCCATGTCAACTGTGAGGTCACACAGTAAGTGATTGTAAGTGGTCAAGAGACAAGGATGTAAGAATCATTGGATCATTATCATGAGAAACTTACTTGTTTTTCTGTCGTCTTTCAGTCCTTCCAGTGCATCAAGAGAAAGGGTCATAGTTTGACACTAGGATAATTTGCCTCCCTAAGCTTTATGACTTTTCCTTAAAAAGATCAAGTGGGAGCATTTAAAGAATACTGTACACTAACAGTAGGGGGGAGTGTATGGCTGAGGGAAGACGCATGAGGTGGGTGTGCCTGACATGGTGGGCCTGCCATCTTGGATATGAGAAACAGCTGGAATGAGGCTACAGCTTTGTGAGGATTTTTAAAAATAGATTTAGTGTCAGAAGAGATGGCTAGTGGTTAAGAGAGCATACGGCTCGTGCAGAAGGCCTATGGTTAGTTCCCAGTACTCACATAGGATAGCTCATTGCTTCCTGCAGCTCCATCACTCGAGCATCCGACCCTCTCTTCTGGCTACCTCATATGCCTGCATTCATGTGCACAAACACACACACAGGCACATATGTCAGAAATGAAAATAAAATATTTTAAAAAGTAGATTTATTCTCACCCTGACCACTTGTATACCGGTCAGCCAAATGCTAGCTGCTTGGGGGAGGCATGTGATGAGAAAGCGCAGATATTCCTGAAGAAATTGTCCTTAAAGAATAGACATCGACTTTTCTCCAGAATGTGCAAGACTTTCTCAGGTCAGCTTGCCCTGCCATACAGAGACTGTGGGAAAAGCTCACCAGGCTCAGGATAATAAAGGAGACCCTGGAGGATGCTTTGGGCTCAGGATAATACTTTCAGTGATGTGCAGAGGGGTTCTTCATTGAAATTCTTGGAGCTGAATTTCTTGCTTCCCGCTTACTCTTTTTTTTTTTTCAGTGCAAGGCAAATGAAATAATTTGAAAGCTACATAAATGCCTGAATTTATATAACCATGCCCTCCAGCTCTGAAAGCCGAGTGTTGTAAATGCTGATCAAATCCTGGAGCAAATAGGAGACTAGGTAACGGTGTGTTGTGAGGATGGAGAAGTCAGGGTGGATTCCACTTCCTGTATCTGTGGAAGTGGGCAAGGGAGAAGAGCACTTCAAGGCAACACTAGCTAGTCAAGCCTTGTGTGCCAGCGCATTCTGGAGATGCACAGCTGGATGCTGTGGCCATGTTTACTGTGGTCCTGATGCAGGGAAAATGCCTTTAGTGAAGTCTGACTTTTGGTGAGGCTCTTAGCATGTGTGGGGTTCTGGACTGTACTGGAGAGCTACACATACTTGCCTGGACTTGAAACCCTCCTTCTGGGACTGGGTGGAGGAAGGAGAGACAGGCTCAGAAACCCCTGAGAGACTGTTGAGCTGGCAATCGTGCCCTTGGTTTTTCCCCATTCCCTTTCCCAACCATTCTTCCTCTGGCAGGTTTCAGCATCCCTCCCTTTCCCAGCCACTGAGATCCAATTCTCTACCATTTCTTGGAAGTCCTCCTGTGAAAGGGAAATCTATTTTGCTTACCGAACTCATCCCCAGTGAGGCAGTCCTACGGAATTCCCTTCTAACCTGTCTGACCCCATTGTGTTGGGGTCTAAGCCCAGGGTCTTGAGCATACCAGGCAAATGGCCTCCCTACCAGCCAGCCTCATTTCCAGTCTAACACGGGCTTTCTCAAGACTTTCTCTTTCCCCCTGCTCCTTTTCTTCCCTCCTCCCCATCCTCATCCTCTTCTTCTTCCTCTTCCTCCTCTTTTCCCCTCCTCCCTCCCTCCTTTTACGAAGCAGCCCAAGATGGCCTGGAGCTTGTTGTGAAGTCCAGGCTGGCTCCGACATTCAAGATCCTCCTGCTTTTGCTTCTGGAGTACTGAGATTAAAGGAACATACCTCTAGGATCAATCTGTAGAAAAGACAATGAAATAATAACATCAAAGTAATTGAGATAAACTTGGAAATAGTAGTACTTAGGGCTAATGGTGGGGGTAACTGCAAGTGGGGGAGGTTTCTTTCCCCAGGGTCTTGGCTCCATCTGTGAACAAAACAAGGAGCAAAGGGCAGCACCGCTCTTCCGCCAGAACTAGTAGTGCATGTGACCAGGACACATCATCTTCCCCACCCCAACCCCCACTCCTCCACTGTGTGTGCCTTAGTGAAAGACTAAGTAAGTCAGCACCGTCTGAAGCCAAGACAGCCAGCTATAGAACAATAGGAGGTACCTGCACATTATTTGTGGGCGGTTCTCCCCAGACAGCGCCTGAATAGTTTCTGTGGTGTTTTTGTATATTTAAAATCTGAAATATATTCAGAGAGAGTGCCATGGTAACCCACATAGAGGAGTCCAGGGAAAGGAACTTCCTTTTGTGGCTTGAGATTCCTTTTGTGCAATTATCAACTCAGTATTGTGTCTCTCTACTGCAGTGTGTCTCCGCTGGTTCACCTGGATCTGATGGGCACGTACAAGAGAGACATGCAGGTGATGTTTCTCTTGAAAGTGCATCCATGTGAGCATGCATGCCTATGTCCATATAAAGAGGGGCTGTGGTTCTGACCCCTGGATGAGAAGGCTGGTTTGGCTCACATGTGATGGAGGAGCACTGTTTTCACTTGGGGACAGTACCTGCCTACTAACTGTCTCCCAAAGATACCAGCTTCCAGATGTCAGGATCACCATCCTTTAGCTTTGTCAGGACAGCCTGGTAGAAGCAGAATCTGGATTGTTAGCCATGGCAGCATTAGCTTGTGTGTGAAATGGGGCAGGGGGGCGCGACCATGACTCATTAATCAGTCAGTGTATTGCCATCCCCAGGAGCTCTGCCCTGAATGTGGTGCATGACCTCAGAAGGAATTGGGGAAGCCAATTAAAGAGCTGTCTCTTGAGGATGCCATTCCCAGGGGAGCCCAGAACCCCCTGGGTGAACTCAAGGATGTGTGCTGTCGTGTGCAATGAGTTGACCTGTCTGCTGATGGATGGCTTGCTTTCTGCTTGAGTTGGCTGTTTTTTACCCTAATTAAGCATTTGGCAATTTCCCTCCCCAAGAGAAAAGGGAAATGGTCACCCATTTGCTGGAGAGAGACAAGTTTGCTCCAGATCCCAAAGAGGCCATTGCCGTCCCCACTCAAGGGCCAGAGAGAAACTCTTTCCCAGAATGCTTAACTACTGAGGTCTCTTGAACTCAGCTAAATCTTTGGTTTGCTCTGTACCTAGCTTTTGACTTTCTCTAACCATATGGGCCAGCCTGCCACACCACTGATGTGTGGTGAGGGTTGAGAGTCTGGAATTTTAGTGACGTCTCTGGGCCATATGGGAAGAGTAACTATTCCCTCAGGATAACCTAAAAGCACTGTGGATTAAAGTGGAGTCTATCTCTCCTCTCTCCTTTTCTCCTCCTCTCCACTCCCCATCTCCTCTCCTCCCTCCCTTCCTCCTTCTGTCCCTTCATTGCCTTCCTCTCTTCCTTATCCCCTTCCTCCGTCTCACCTCCTTTTCCTAGCAGTTGAAGAGTGGCCCCTTGTGGACTAGACTGAGAGCCTAAGGGAGTGTGCTCTCAGCTGCAGTGAAGGGCAAGGCTGTATGATTTCGGTTGCAAATGTAAGCTTCATTAAACGTGTCAGGGCAAGACTGGTTCCAAGCACAATTTTGATGTCTAAAGTAATCCTGAAGTCCTGTTGTCCCCTTTCACCATTTTACTCATTTCTGTAACTTCTGCCTCCCAAGCTCTGCCTTTTCCTTGACCCCATCCCCCAACCCCTACCACTGCCCAAGGCCACTCTCCATCATTCCTGCCTCCAGGATCTTGGGGGTCCTATGGTACCTCATTAGTGACTTTTCTTGTTAATGGAATAAATTATTTTTATTATGACATTACATTTTTATCTTATTATATTTTATCATCACATTACATTTAGATGGCATAGGTAATACTATTTTTGTGGAAGTAACACACAAGAGCCCAGATTTTGGGTCAAGGCTTCAGAAGGGGATTTCCCCCTTAGCAGTTCTTAACACCTTCCAAACAGGCTGTGCTGGCTCTTGTGAAGAGCTGAGCTATACTTACCCTGCTTTGTCATATTTCAGGTGACAGAAGCCAATCAGGAAGCTTTTAGAGGTTCAGGTTCCCTCTTACCTAGACATTCTGTTTCCTAATTTTTGAAAGATGTTTTCTGCCACAAGTACTACTAGGTTGCATTCTGTTGCTGGGATAACATACTGACCTGTTGCATTCTCTACTTAATGCTACTCAAATTGCCTCCCACCTCACCCCAGTGGGGGTGCACCTTCCTCACCACTAGCCCAATGTTCTGAATTCCCAAATGAAACACACACACATACACACACACACACACACACACACACACACACACACACACACACAGCCTTCTATTTTAATATGCCTTAAACAGTGCAATGGTTAGGTCACTCCCAAACTTCCATGTAGCTAATATTTTCCCTCCAATACTCCTGAATTATTACTTACTAAAATCTTTATGCCGTCTGTACTACCCTAGATCCAAATGAGGCCCTTGGGGTCACTCTTCCCAGCACTTACGTGGTTGCATGCTTTTGCTTCTCCAGCTCTCAAGCCAGATCCTTCTGCCCTCCCCTACCCCTGCATTGTGGGGACAGGGACCCGCAGCATCTTACATGCAGACTTCGAATTCCCATGTAATTTGGGAACCCAATTAATATAATATAAGCAATACAAAGAAACTTAGGAATAAAATGTCTTATGTAGCTTACAGGTCCTTTACGTAGTCCATCATTGAGGGAAGACAAGGCAGAGACTCCAGGCAGGAGCCTGAAGTGGTAACTGGAACAGAGAGCATGGAAGGATACTGCTTATTGGCCTGTTCTTTGACTTGCTCAGCTATCATTCTTTTACAGTCCAGTCTACCAGTTCAAGGATGGCACCACCAACAGTGGGCTTGGACCTACTACATCCATTAACAACCAAAAAAATGCCCATGACCGTGCTCACAGTCCAATCATTTCTTAAACTGAGATTCCTTCTTTCCATGTGTGTCTAGTTGACAATGAAGATGAGCCACCTCATGCAGCAAGTTTGAAAGATGTTTCCTGCCCACGACCCACCCTGCCTTTCTTTCCCAGCCTCCAAACCCCCAACCCTATTGCCGTCCACCTTGAACACTGTGCAAGACTCATCCTTATCCTAAAGTCTATCCTTGGTTCAACCTTATTCTATCCTGCTCAGAAAAGCATGTTTACTCTGTGTCCAAATTGAGTATAGATGCTTCCCCTGGCTCTCAGGCCCTTGGCAGCAGGAGTCAGGGTAGCATGCTGATTGTGAAACTGGTATCAAGAAAGTTTAGCAAATCAGATGGCCAGACATGACCAGAGCCATTGAGCGAACCACTTAACACTGCCAAAAACTCTCTGAATTTTTCTTTGAAAGATCTTTCTTGTAAATATATATTCATTAAGCTCATTAAGCTTAATAGTGCTTATCTTCCAGGACTGTGTTAAAGTTCCTATATCCCACTAAGGCAGACAAAAATGAGCTAATATTTTATTTTGAAAAAAAAAATTGAGGCAGGGTCTTACTATGTAGCTCAGGGCCATACTATATAGCTCAGTTTAGACTTGAACTCTTAATCCACTTGATGTCTTGTTTCCCTAAGTGGTGCAGTAATAGCATGTGCTACCATGCTAGTAATATTCAATACTTTAAAAGAAGAGCAATGCTCTTAGGACAGATCATAAGATAGATGAACATAGTTTGCAAATGCAAGCATTATTGGGTTGAGCACTATCAGCCACTCCAGCAGGGGGAGCTAAGAATAACCAGGAGCAGTAAAAAGAGTAACCAGATGTTAGAGTTGTGCCATGGAAAACTGAGAGGATGTGGGGTCCAGCTGGATGAGGCAGTGTGAAGAGAGTGGGGAAGTCCACACTAAGAGGATGATGGAGATGACAGATATAATGGATTACATATCCCAGTGGTAGATGGCTTGGAGTTGAGGGGTTAGAGGAGCTGGTACACATGATAAAGAGAAGTGGAGGATTTTTATCCCAAATATTTTATGGCAGGAACAGGGAACCACATAATACATTGATTTCTTTCTCTCTCTTTCTCTCTCTCTCTCATACACACACACACACACACACACACACACACACACACACACACACACACACACACACGTTAGCCTACAGATGGAAAACCAAGTAGTTCAAGAAGAGATGGACATAGGTGTAACCATGTTGGTGGTGAGTATTGGTAATATACTGTCTTAGTTAGGGTTTTACTGCTGTGAACAGACACCATGACCAAGGCAACTCTTTTAAGGATAATATTCATTTGGGGCTGACTTACAGGCTCAGAGGTTCAGTCCATTATCATCAAGGCTGGAGCATGGCAGCATCCTGGCAGGCATGGTGCAGGAGGAGCTGAGAGTTTTACATCTTTATCTGAAGGCTGCTAGCAGAATACTGGCTTCCAGGCAGCTAGAATGAGTGTTTTAAAGCCCATACCCACAGTGACACACCTTCACCAACAGGGCCACACCTTCTAATAATGCCACTCCCTGAGCCAAGCACATACAAACCATCACATATACCAACTATGTTGGTTATGAGTGTGTGCTGTGCAATTTCTTCTGCCTCCTCCTCTTTTATTGGGGGGGGGGCAGGTCATGACCTTCAACTGGCCATGCTTGTAGGTGTTGAGAAGCTATTCTGGGTTTGTTTACAGACACTGAGTGCACAGACACGTCTCCTGTGAAGGGGTAGAGTTCATCGTTAGTCAGAGGTACTCAGCTGGAACCTAAGAGATGCTTTTTTTTTTTTTTTTTTTTTGGTGTGGGCTGGCAAGATGTTCACAACTGTACCTTGAACCACAGGAGGAAACCAAGATGTGTTAGGAGCAGTTGAGCAGAGATGGTTTCTGCATTTTGGAAATAGGATGCGATGAGGCTCTAGGAACCCTTTGTTTTGTAGTTTGTTTTTTATCTGATGCAAGATCTCTCTAATTATTTCTCTAATGGAACTTGCTATGCAACCTGGGCTGGTCTTGAACTTGGGATCCTCCTGTCTCTGCTTTCTAAGTGCTGGGATTACAAGTGTGGGCTACCATACCTGACTATGTTAAGAATTGTTTAATTTTTAAAATTACGTTTTATTTACTTATTTTTGTGTGTGTTTGTATGTGCCCATAAACAAATGGCACAGTGAGTGTTCTTCCACTACATTGGTCCCTGGAAGAACTCAGGTCATCAGGCTTGGTAGTAAGAACCCTTACATTTGAGCCATCTCTTCAGCTCTGCTTTAAGAGTCTTGTTAAATCTGTCCCAACACCAGGAGTAACTGGGACCAGAGGAACCAGGCACACAGGAACTTCACCAGCAGAGTGGCTCAGGTTCCTTCCAATCTCTCTGGGCTGGAGTCCAGAGCAGACCTTGGGTATAGCTCTGCAGCCAGTCCCACAACACCCAGAGGAAGCTCCACTCCCAGGTGCTCTGGCACTATCAGGATCAGAGGTGAGGAGGACACAACATCTGTCCCAACACCTAGAATAACTGGGACCAGCGGGACTAGGCACACAGGAACTCTGCCAGTAGAGTGGCTCGGGTTCCTTCTAGTCTCTCTGGGCTGGTGTCCTGAGCAGACCTTGGGCCCAGGCTCTGCAGCCAGTCCCACAACACCCAGAGGAAGCTGCTGCACTCCCGGGTGCTCTAACAAGCCCAGGGTCACAGGATCCCAGAATCACAGGATTACAGAGACAGCTTGACTCTGAGGAGTTCTGACACAACCAGGATCACAGGAAGGACAGGCTCCAGTCAGATTTAGCAAGGGCAGGTAGCACTAGAGATAACCAGATGGCAGGGGGCAAGACTAAGAAAATAAACAACACAAACCAAGGTTACTTGGCATCATCAGAACCCAATTCTCCCACCATTGCAAATCCTGGACAAATTATCACACCGGAAACACAGGATTCAGATATAAAATCACTTCTCATGATGATGATACAGGACCTTAAGAAAGACATAAATAGCACCCTCAAAGAAATACAGGAAAACACAGGTAAACAGCTAGAAGCCCTTCAAGAAGAAACACAAAAATCCCTTAAAGAACTACAGGAAAACACAATCAAACAGGTGAAGGAAATGAGCAAAACCATCCAGAATCTAAAAATGGAAATAGAAAAAATAAAGATATCAGAAAGAGAGACAACCCTGGAGATACAAAACCTAGGAAAGAAATAAGGAGTGATAGATGCAAACATCACCAACAGAATACAAGAAATAGAAGAGAGACTCTCAGGGGCAGAAGACACTATAGAAAACATTGACACAACAATGAAAGAAAATGCAAAAAGCAAAAAGCTCCTAACCCAGAACATCCAGGAATTCCAGGATGCAATGAGAAGACCAAACCTAAGGATAATAGGTTTAGAAGAGAGTGAAGACTCCCAATGTAATGGGCCAGTAACTATCTTCAACAAAATTATAGAAGAAAACTTCCTTAACCTAAAGAAAGAGATGCCCATGACCATACAAGAAGCCTACAGGACTCCAAATAGACTGGACCAGAAAAGAAATTCCTCCCGTCACATAATAATAAAAACACCAAATAGACTAAACAAAGAATTTTAAAAGCAGTAAGGGAAAAATGTCAAGTAACATATAAAGGCAGGCCTATCAGAATTATGCCAGACTTCTCACCAGAGACTATGAAAGCTAGAAGATCCTGGGCAGATGTTATACAGCTCCTACAAGAACACAAATGCCAGCCCAGGCTACTATACTCAACAAAACTCTCAATTACCATAGATGGAGAAAAGAAGATATTCCACGACAAAACAAAATCTACACAATATCTTTCCACAAATCCAGCCCTAGAAAGGATAATAGATGAAAAACATCAACATAAGGAGCAAAACTACATCCTAGAAGAAGCAAGAAAGTAATCTTTCAACAAATCCATACAAATCTAATTCCACCTCTTACAACAAAAACAACAGGAAGTGACAATTACCTTTTCTTAATATCTTAATATGAAAATTAATATTATCAACATATCCTAATTGATTGAAATCCAAAAATATGAGGAACTAGAAATTTGTTGATTGTCATCCAATGATCTCTCTAATTTGGTAATTGGAGAAATAGGTCCAATATTGTACAATCTATATACACTTTCAGCTTGTTTGTGACAGTGTCTGGCTGTAAGGGTCTTGAAATCTTGCTTCTCCTCTCTCAGCCTTTCTATTAGTAGTATTGTTTATTTCACGTTTTTATGCTATACTATGGTTTTCAGAACAGCTTATATATTTCAAAAGTATTTATACACCCAAGGGAGACATAGACAATTAACTTGGGAGGTGGCTTGTACGAAAGAGAACAACAACAAAGAGTGAAACTGAATGATTTGCTTGACATTTGTAGCTCTTGTATCAAGTTTGAAGAAGAGGACTTTATAAGTTACTTTTTCTCTGAGATGAATGCTTTTCCAAATTATCACAACTAATGAACCAGATTCTTACCCACACCTAATGCCTGTGCCACCCTCCAAGCAGAACCATTGTTCATTGAAACAGTTGGTAAATGACTTTATGGACAGACCATCTTAATACACACACCATTTCTTAAATGAATGTAACCTGTTCTCTGTGGGCTAAGAATAAAGTCACTCACTCAAGTCAAATAGTTTTGACCAGAGCAGGAAGTCTGTATCCAAAAATCGTGCCTACAATTCATTCCTCGGCGCAGCAGAACTATCAACTCTCACCTTAGCTGCAATGGAGGTAAAATCCTTTGGTGATGTGAGGGTCATTAAAGTACATTTTATTACAATGAAATCCAATGTCTAAAAATTGTTCTTATTTTGGGCTTGTACCACAGTAAGAGCCAAGATTTGAAACTCTACTAAATACAAAACAAACAAACAAAAAGATTTTATATATTTATGCTCATTTAAGAAAATACTAATAATGATGTATTATTTTGAAATATACAGTTAATATGTTTGGAGTCATTTAAAATTTATATTGAGAAAAACGTATGTATTTTCTGTATTGCTGTAGATAAGCATCTACTTAAGACTGTTAAGTTGATTATTGTTTTATATCAAACAGCTTTTATAATACTAAAAAAAAAAGAGTCTTGTTAAGTCATTTTCAGGGATAAAAGGGCATGTTTGAAATCTTGCATACACCCACGTAGACACACAGAGATACACAGAGACACACATAGACAGGTAGATGAGCACATACAGACAGACGCAGTCTTTATGAACTTTGTCCATGAATTACACTTAAGAACTCAGTAGGTAGTATATAGCTCTTCTTAACTTATGTGGATTTCATTGGCTTTCAGAGGACAGAAATGCTTTGCTATAATCTCCAGTCATGTGAAATCAATGATGCTTTCTTTCCTCTTTTTGCTTTTAAGTAGACTTTAGCTTTTAGAGTAGCTCATGACAAAACTGAGCAAAAAGCACACAGAATTCCCAGATTTCCTGTCTCCTTCCACACACATAGCCTGCCCTATTTCCCACATGGCACATGGGGGCCACATCTTTATTACAGGTGACGAGCGGACTTTGCTGTGCCATTCCCAGGCAGAGCTCATGGTTCATCTTAGGGTTTGCTCTTGTCTAGTACATTGTGTGATTCTGACAAGTGAATGCTGTGTACTGACCATCAGGGCATCGAGGAGATGAGGATCACAGCTGTAAACACTCCCAAGTGCTGCCTACTGCCCCTTCACTCCTTAAGCTCTTGCCAATCATCCGCTTTTAAAATTGTCTCCACAATTTCAGTTTCTATAAAATGTCATATAGGGGAATGAAGAGATGGCTCAGCCGTAAAGAATACAAATTGCTCTTGCAGAGGACCTGGGATCAGTTCCTGGCTCACAACTTTCCCCTCTGCTCGTCCAGTTCCAGAGGATCCAATATCCTGTCAGATTCCTGAGGTTTTGCAAGGTGAGAGGTACGTGGTGGTATCATATTGTTTCTAATTTGCATCTCTGCAGTGACACGCAAATGTAGAACCCTTTTCTTGAGCTTATTTGTAGTTGGTGTTTGCTTTGGGAGGGTAGGTTTCAGGTTTTCTCATCTAACATGTTTGCTTTCTTTTTTTGAGGCATAATGTGGTGTGTGTGTGTGTGTGTGTGTCCGTGTGTTGCATGCAGGTATGGTGTATATGTACATGTATGTGCATATGTGCACATTTATATGAATTGCATGCAGAGGCCAGAGGAGGACATTTTGTGTCTTCTTATATCACTCCTTTCTCACTGAAGCCAAAAGTTGCCTTTTGAATTAGTGTGTGTGTGTGTGTGTGTGTGTGTGTGTGTGTGTGTGTGTGTATGGCAATTTTGGGGGGTAGTTCTATCCTTCCACCATGTGGGTTCTGAGGCACGAACTCAGGCTGTCAGGGTTAGCAGCAGAACCGTTTCGCTTTTTAACTTTTTGTTTAACTATTTTTAATATTTTAATTGAAAATAGAATTATATTTCTCTCCTCATCCCTATCCTCCTTGTAGCATCTCCCAGCTGCCCTTCCTCAAACCCCTCTTTACCCCCCTCAAATTGATAGCCTCTTCTTTTTCTTTGTATCGACAGATATATATTTTGATGCTCATAGAATCTGTGCCCATTTCTTATATTTCCTCCTTTAAAAAAAAATTGAGACAAGGTCCTGCTCTGTGGCCTGGGCTGACCTTGAGCGTGTGCAGCTCCTGACTCAGTCCCTGGTGATGGAATTTCAAATGTCTATTATAATGCCTGGCTTTCGTACTTTCCTTTTGATATCAGTGGTCTCTGTCCTTTTTCTTTTAGTAGTCTGCTAGATCCTTGCCAGTTTTATCAATCTTATTAATGAAAGCAGTTTTTGACTTCCTTGCTTTCCTCTTGAGTTTGTCTTCTCCATCGTTAGCTTTTGTTTTAATTTTTTTTTGTCATTTCTCTTCTTCCACTTTGCTGGAATTTAACTTGTTCCTTCTTTTAATTTGTTCAGGCACTGATTCTCAATCTTTGGGTCATGATCCCCAAAAGACCACAGGAAAACACACATACCATGATTCATAGCAGTAGCAAAACTGCAGTTATGAAGTAGCAATGAAATACTTTTATGGCCAGGGTCAGCACCACATGAGGATCTGTATTGAAAGGTCACAGTGTTAGGAAGGTTGAGGACCACTGGGCTAGAAGGAATGATAACTCTGAGGCCTCTTGGCACGCTTGGCTTGAAGCCACATGTGGTTTCCTCAGGATAAAACCTGCCTTTCCTCATTTGTACTCTTTCTATAGAATGTCCTTGCTAACCATGGAAAAGGTCACTTGACCACTAGACTGCTGTTTCGTGCGATGCAGAGAACTGTTGCCTGAAGGCCAGCTCCCCTGATCTTCAGGAGAGGCAAGCTCGGAAGCATGTTCTGTACTGCCTCTAGGTGTACAGCTGTAGCTTCAAGTAGCTCAATAACACACCCCAAATGTTTCCTTCTGTTTTGGGTCTCTTGGCTGCTCCTCTATTGATCCTTTAAGGATCATGTTGCCGCCAAATTACTCACACTAAACTCTGTTTCAGTGTCTGCCTCTAAGAGAAAGCAGCCGAAGCTACTTCCTTTAAAACCCTTCTGAAGAGATAAATCATCTTGAACTCGTTTTAGGATGTAGTGGATGGAGTATCAACAACCAATAGTGCTGACTTGGTTTTAGTAAGTTTTTGTTTTATAATGTTTATAAATGTTCTTAACTGAAACAAAATAACATCATCTCTCCATTTCCTTCTTCCAGCCTCTCCCAGGTACCTTCCTCCAAACCCCCCCCCATCCCTCAAGTTAATTGCCTTTTTTCTTTGATTATTATTGTTATGTGTGCGTGCATAAATACAGAAATGCAACCCACTGAGTCTGTTTTTGTTGTTTGTATGTATATGGCTGCAGGGCTAACCACTCTACACTGGACAGCCAATAAACCTCTTTCCAGCAAATAGAAACCACAACTGGACCCAATGCAGAGACACGCAGATAGTGGGGAGACCAGCCCCAGTGAATACATCTACATCACATCTCCTGTATCTATGGCTCAGGCAACACTGTGGAAGAGAGGTGGAAGATGGTAAGAGGCAGAGGACCAGGACATCTACTGTGAAACCGTCTCTCTAGAAATGGTTGTATAAATGAGATTGGAATGCTGGGCTCCACCCCTAGACAAAGAATTATAGGCAACTAATGATTTCACAATATTTAACCATAATTTCGAATGTAAAGTTGCAAGGGCAACAGAATTGCTATGATACTTTTTCACCCATTTCCCGAGTCACCCTGACTGAGCACCACATTTGCTTTATCATTTGTCTAAGTCCATCTTTGCTGCTATGACAGAATACTCCAGCCTGGGTAATTTATAACAAACAAATTCATTGCTCTGGAGCCCGAGGAGTTGCCCACATCCGGCAAGCTGTGTGTTTCTTACCACGTCATCCCATGACAGGAGGCAGAAGGGCAAGTGTCCTGGTTTGCTTCCCAATTGCTGTGATAAATACCACAGGTAAAAGCAACTTGAGAGAAAATGATTTCCTGGCTTACAAGTCCTGGTCACACTCCATCACTAAGGGGAGTCAGGACAGAAACTCAAGCAGGGTCAGTGCTAGGAACCATGTAGGAATGTAGGAATGCTTCTTACTTGCTTGCTCCCTGTGGCTTGCTCAGCTTCCTTTCTTATTCAACCCAGGACCAACTGCCCAGGGATGGTACTACCCACAGTAGGATGGCCCCTCCCCCATCAATCATTGATGGGGAAGATACCCACAGACACTCCTATAGGCCAATCTGATGGAGGCAACTGCTCAATTGACCTCATTCCACCCAGGTGACTCTAGTTTGTTTCCAGTTGACAAAAACTAACCAATGCACCAAGAGAGAGCAAGCTAGTGACACTGGCCTGAAGCTCTGTGTGGGCAGGGTCATTTTAACCACAACACCTCCCTCTAGACTCCATCTTCTGACACTGACATATTGGGGATTGAGTTTTCAACACATGTTCTGAGGAGGATGCATGAAAACTACCTCTCTCTCTCTCTCTCTCTCTCTCTCTCTCTCTCTCCTCTCTCTCCTCTCTCTCTCCCCCCTCTCCTCTGACTCTGACTCTTTCGGGGCATGCATTCAGACACCACGAGTCTATCCTCCTACATACTTCCGTGCTTCTCTCCTGAGTGACAACATTCTTTTATATAACAACAACACAATGGTCAAAATCAGAAGAAAAAAAAACCTTTAAAATGATGCATTGCCTAGTCTCCAATCCTTATAATAGCTTTCTCATTGTCCCATGGTTTTAGTAACAGACCCTTCCAGAATCTAAGTCCAAATTGTGCATCGTCCCCTCCCCCTTCAGTATCTGATCCTGGGTGATGCATCACATTAATTCATGTCTCCAGGCTTTGATATTCTTGTTCATTTTTAGTCACAAAGTTTAATAAGTGCTTTTCTTTTTTAGAGAACAGGCCAATTGTTTTGTAAAATGTCCCCAAGCGTTAATCTTTTCTGATGTTTCCTTGTAGTTTTTGGCAGGAAGTCACCAAAGCGATGAAGTGTTCGTGCAGATGCACACCGTTGGGAGGCGTCCCTGCTTCCGATACTGTGACTATTGGGTGAGGATAACATCTACCATATGTGCCCATATGAATATTTTTATTTTTGTAGCTGAAATGTCTTATGGAAACATCATGACAGCAATTAAGAAGTGTTTACAGCAAAATGGAGGTATGTTAAGAGACATGCAAACAACCCAAAAGGACTCACCTCAGCCAACTCTAAATATGGGATAACTTTGTAATTAAAAAATGATAGTGATAGATTATAACCTACTGCATAAAATCTACTATTAAAAATGAGTTACTTGTCAACTATACCTCAAAGCAGATGGAAAAGATGATATTAATGGATTATAACACATTCCATAAGATAACCCATCCATTGTTTATACTATTTATAAATAAGGGAGAAAATAGATTGAAGAGAAAGAAAAATTCTTCCTGGGATAGAATTACAATTGATAAATGTAGAACAGATTAAAAACATAAGTATTTTGTAACCATTATAGAACTAGGCAAGAACTGTTAGTGGATGCTAAAATGTTCATAGGCTATAATCATATTAACCAATAATTACATGACCCAATTCACTTGTCCCAAGCTTTGCAAGAATGCAGTAGGAAATGTCAAGCACATGCCTGTATCACCTTTACATTTTAAATAGTCTGATACCTAACAGAAAAGATTTAGTACACAGAGCATTACAACACAGAGGAGAAACCCGTGGCTTGTCTTAGAAAATGAAAGAGAAGAAAAATGAAAAGAAGAGCACATGGAATGCACAATGTTTCTGACCCCAGGTAATAATGTTTCCATGTGAGTATCATCCCCCACCCGGCCATCAGCTGTTTTCGCTGAGGAAGACAACCGGGCTGCTAGTCCTTGGTACTGATGAGCGAGGAGGGAGAAGCTGGCTTTGCTGGCAGCTTCTGCTTTGGTTTCCA
Source organism: Mastomys coucha (assembly GCF_008632895.1). Lineage (NCBI taxonomy): Eukaryota > Metazoa > Chordata > Mammalia > Rodentia > Muridae > Mastomys > Mastomys coucha. Next base: position 2,337,681 of record NW_022196900.1, on the reverse strand, counting down.
AGGGAAACAGCGGTGGAAACTGCAGAGGAACAGGAGTGGGAAGGCAGTGGTTGGCACACATGGGTCAGTCTTCTGTTTGCTCGTAGGTGGCTACCTGAACTTCCTTAGGGGGGTTGTGTTGTGGAGAGTCTTAATGTTCTAGTAGAGTGATCAACCACAGGCCTTACATTTTCTTCCTGAATTTCTTGAGAGAAAAATTCATTCTTGGAATTTATTTTCCCCACTGACCATCAAAAGTATGAATATTTTACTACCTTGGGGCCAGAGTACAGTTTTATTTTTCCTCTGTCTAGTTCACAGACACCAATCAGAGAGAGAGAAGAATTCAATTGGCTATTAGGGCCTATGCATAAAGAACACAGTTCAGACAGGACAGTAGAGTCCTGAGTGGATGGCTGGGTAAAGAGCTTGCTGCAGAAGCATGAAGACCTGAATTTGGTAACTCTTGTTGGGCAAACCCGAGTGAGGACCTGGGAAGTTGACCTCTGAAAGCAAAATATATCCAGCAGACACATTTCTGCCTTGACCCTCAGTGTCCCTTCCTGAGGCCAGGGCACTTATGGTTGACTAATGTCAGATGGATGGAAAGAGACAAGAAACTTAAGTAATTCTGGGATTATATAATCCTTCCCCTTTCCTTTGATTTTTTAAAAAATAATTTTCTTTATGATATCTGAAAATCTGAAAAATTGTCTCCTTTAAGTAAGTACTTCTCGATTTAGAAATTAGGACATGATTTCACATAGTATGGTTCAATGAATGCTGGTCCTAAGAGCAGTCCCAGGGATACTGCACACATCGGATGGTCGGGGTAAACGGTCCTAGGAATTCTGCCTTTTCTTCAATGAGCATTTATTCAGTGCCCAGTGTGTACTAGGTGTTATTCAGCATGCTGGAGATATGAACAAAAAAAAACCTGATTTTATTTTTTAATCTTAATTTAATTTTGATTTTAATTACTTTGATTTAATTTGATTTTATTTACTTTGGCATAGCTCTCTATTCCACTACCTATCTGCATATTGAAACCTTTCACTATATAACATATATTCACATCTCAAGGAATAAAAATACACAGGGCACGGTCTTTAAAATAACAGGCATGTCTACATAGGAAGAGCTGTAAACAGCCAAGGTGTCTAGTGACAGAAAATGTCACTAGAGAAGAAAATAAATTCTATTTTTCGAGACAGAGTTTCTCTGTGTAGCCCTGGCTGTCCCAGAACTCACTCTGTAGACCAGGCTGGCCTCGAACTCAGAAATCCACCTGCCTCTGACTCCCAAGTGCTGGGATTAAAGGCATGTGCCACCACTGCCCGGCAAATTCTATATCCTTAATACCCTGCCTTCTTGTGATGGAAGACATGTTCCTGTGCCTCAGCCTGTCAGGAGTCAGGACCACAGAGCCGGTGAGTTCAGAAGCTGGGTCTCCATCGGACACTTGCATAAAAGGCTCCAAGTTTTTCTAGTCCTTGTGACAGCAAGACAAATGCTTGAGAAGGGGACTGCCTCATCCAATTAGCTGTTTGTCCCCAAGTGGAAATGGAACTTGTCCCAGAAATAGAACCAAAGCAAACACTTATTTGCTGATTTAATTCTTTTTTTAATTAGAAGAAAGTTCTGGTTGTATAAAGCACTGGGTTTCCCGATGACCTACGATATCTGTGTAGAACGTTTGCTCTGATGCCACTCACCCCATTATCCCTTCCCACCTTCCCTTTTGCCCCCGACATCCCTCATAGCCCACCATTTCCCCACGTCCTTTCTCTACACCCCCCCAAGTTTATACATGAGAGAAAAGGTACTTAATTCGTCTTGTAAGGCTGACTCTGTGAGGTGGGGGCTTTTCTGGCTCTTCTGGAGCCAAGAGTGCTGTACATTCTTTGTTTGCCCCTCTGGCGGTTAATTTTGATTGTCAGCTTGACTGGATTGAGAAGCACCTTGGAGTCTTGGGGTCTTTTAAAGCATAGTGTCATACCATCTTGCAAGCAAGAACTGTTTGACTTCTTTGAGTTCTTCTTAAAGTAGGATGTGGATAAAGCGTCAAGATGGGTCTGAGATTCCTCCCTTACTTGTGCTGGGAGTTATTGAGATGCTCGGGGCTTCTTTATCTGTAGACATGAGGCCTGACAGATTACTTCTGATCTTTTCTTCTCTGACAGTGGGATTGCCTGGGGATTCTGGGACTGACTAAATGTTGCTGTAGGGAAGGAGAGAGCCAGGTAATGCCATTGTCCTTCCTTTCCAGCCTCCTCTGCCAGCCAGCCTCTATCCGGCCATCTGATGACGTCACTACACATGCGTCACGTGCTCTCTCTTCTTTTGGCCTTTACATGTACATTTCTAGGCTTGGAATATCCCCTCCCGTCTAGATTTAGGTCCCACTGCCTTCTACTCAGTCTTCAGGTCTCAGGCATTTTTTCTCCTTGACACAATTCCATGGAGCCCCCAGCCCCGTGCCTCCCCCACATGTACACATGCATGCGCACACCCATAGCAAAGGTTAGTGTCCCTGCCTGGAGCTGCTATAATATTCTCCTTCTCTGGATCTCCAACAGTTTCTGTCGGTTGCCTACCGTAGGCTATGAGGTCCATGGAGACAGAGCTTGGCTTGACCTTGACCTTGTCTGATTCCTGCTCCGCCCAAGGCTCAACACAGTGGCCAACCAACCCACATATCTTCTTGAACTCGTACACGATGAATGAAGAATGTACGCTGAGAGCTTGTTGGAAGGAGAAATGGAGAGGCCAGGCGAGGCTGACAAGAGCATGACTGGGGTTAGCACACCTGTGTCAGGATCCCCCTCACGCTACAATCACCTGTACCCCTTAAAATAGCCTCCATTCTAATAGTGAGCAAGCTATAAGTGAGCTTTGGCCTGGCTTACTTGGAATTTAGGGGGAGCAGTGTTTCTAATTACCCTATTTTTTCATTTAATTTAAACTTTTAGTTTTAATTGAAAATTAATATCTGTATATATTTGTGGGATGCACTGATGTTGCAAGCTATATATACATTGTATATGGCATGCCAAGAGAATTAGCATTATCCACAATTCACATACTTATTATTTATAATATAAACATTAAACAATCTGTTCTTTTAGCAATTTTGAAATATGTAATACATAATACATTACCATTGGTAATGTCACCCCACTCTGTAATAGAGCTTAAAAATATGTTCTTCCTAATTGTACTTGTGTGCCTAGTCAACATTTTCACACTTGTCATGCCTCTCCCCCCACTTCTCCTCCCCATCCATCAACTTCTGCAACTACCACTTCATAATAGAGTCATGTGTAAGTTTGTATTTCTGGTACCTGCCTTGTCTCACTTACCATAATGTCCTCTAGGTTTATCTGCATGACAAATTTGCTTCCATTTTAAAACTGAATAATATCCTGGCCTCTCTCTCTCTCTCCCTCTCTCTCTCTCTCTCTCTCTCTCTCTCTCTCTCTTTCTCTCTCTCTCTCTGTGTGTGACTTCTAAATAATGGATCCATCATTAGACACTGATGTTGTTTGCATGTCTTAGGTATTGAGAATAATGCTGTAGCGAGCATGGAAATATAGATGCTTGATTTCAATTCCTTGGGTCTACAATCAATAGAGGAGTTGCCAGATCATATGGTAATTCCAGCTTATTTTTTTTGAGATATCCCATGATGTTCTACATAACAGATATCATAACTAATATTCCCATCAACAATATAACATGCTTTCCCTTCTCTACATCCTTTCCAACATTTGCTATTGTTCATCAGTTTTCAATAGTTATTCTGATGGGCATAGTGTAGTAGTATACTACTTAAATTTTAATGTACCTGTCTTTGGCGATTAGCAATTTTTGAGGATATTTTTCACGTATGTATGTTGGGTATTTATAAACCTTTGAAAAATAAATGTCTAATAAGCTCTTCCCCCAGTTTTAGGTGTTGTTTTCTGGAGCTGAGGAGGTCGAGTGCTGTATGTCCTTTGGATAGCAATTCATCAACAGCTGCATGGCTTGAGTGTATTTGTTCCCATTACATAGACTGTCTCTACTGTGATGGTTACTTCCTTTGCTGTGCAGAAGCATTTACAAATTTTAACATTTATTTGTGTGTGTGTGTGTGTGAGCGCACATGCGTGCATGTGCGCATGTGTGCGCCATGGCGTACGTGGGTGTTCAAAGGACAACTTGTAGGAGCTAGTTCTTTTCCTCCACCACGTGGGCTGTTGGGGAGGGAAATAGACTAAGTTGCTCAGTGCCTCTCCACACTGAGCTGTCTTCCTGGGAAAGAGCTTGCTAATGTAACACCTATTTTTATTTAATTGTCTGTATTTTATTGGAAGTCAAATTCATAAAATCAACTGAGTCCCCCAAAAGTCAGAGCCTGAGAGGCTGAGTTCCCGCTTAGAGGGAATCCTGTCTAGGAGGAGACGTGAGTGCTATCTTTGTTTCCTGTCTATTTCCCCTCTGCCTAAAGCGTGCAGTTGTGCCTTCGTTTGTGCACTGAATGCTACATTCATCTTCCCATGGAGAATTTTGGCTGAATTTATGGATTAAAATTTATTTGACTTTACTCATTTTTATCTTTCTAGAATTTTTCTAAAATTTTGCTAATATTCTTCACTTTATATTCTTTTCATTTTCTTGGTTTATTATACCCTTTCTCTATCCTTTATTGAAGGCAAAACAATATATCATTACGTATGTGTATCATATTTTTTCCATTCACTTTAACCCATTTGATCTTGTTTATTTGCTAGTTTCTTCCCCCCCCCCCATCTAGTAGGAAGATATTGCTAATCAAAGTTTGTGCTTATTGGGACATGAAATTAAATGTACACATGTGTTTTTTAGTTATTTAAAATGTATCTATAGCATTCTTCCTCTCCTCCTCCTCCTCCTCTTCCTTTTTCTTCTTCACCTTAAAAGCATTTAGATTTATTCTCTCAGTCCATTTTCTGGCATTTGCTCCTGAGCTAGCGATGGGGAATGGCTATTTGGGCCTCTGAAAGGGCAGACACTGAGATAGCAGTCAGCTGTCTGAGGGCTTTGCAGGCTCTCGAAAGCTGAGAGGCCTGCACATTCTTTCCTTTGCCTCTCTGGTGCTTAATTTTGATTGTCAACTTCACTGGATTGAGAAGCGCCTAGGGGAATAGGAAACCACACTTCTGAGCATGTCTGTAAGCACGTTTTCAGAGATGGTGAAGGGAGAAGACCAGCTCTGAATGTGGGCAGTACTGTCCCATCTGCTATCCTGGGCTGGGCTGGAATTGGAAAGAGGCGGAAGTACACACGAATGGTATGCATGGTACGCACACACGGCAGACATTTCCTCAATGTCCTCTCGCTGCTGTGATATGTGCTGCCCTCAACACTGTTTCAAATCCCTGAAAGCATGAGCCCAAATAATTCTCTGTTAGATGTTCTGTTCCATATCTAACACAACCTCTTTCCCCATATTCAAAGGATTCCTTTCTTGCTGTTGTTCCAGATCTCAGTGGTCTCTATGGACCAGGAAAAGAGTTACCCAAATACATTTTTATCTAGTCAGATGATGGAGAAATTCAGAAGATAAACTATATAGGTTAGAAGCTATTAAGACTGGCTTTAAATCGTGCCCATAGGAATTGCTGAACAATGCCATCGTCTCCTTCCAGAACAATTGGAGAAAGAACTTCACTGTGAGTTGGGGGTGGGCGAGGGCTGGCAGTTCAACTTCCCACTTGATGCTGAGAGAGCATCAAGTTTATTTTGATGACACCTGTTAAATACTGTCAGAGGAAAGTTTAGCAGAGGGGCAAGGCTGGGGGTTCTGTTTTACATACTTGCAAAAATTAACGTGAATAACATCGATTTACTCTTGTTTCTGGTTGTGACTTTAAAGAGTGGTTTTTCGCATGCTCTGAGAATTACAAGTTCTTGTCATGTGTTGGATGCAACCACTGACACCTAGAGATCAGGCGATGACAGTTAGACCAATCATGGAGGGAGGGGAGGTGTTCTGAAAATGTGTGTTTCTTCTCCTTGTTATGTGAGATGTAGTCCCTCCGTATACTAACAGTATACTAAATAGAAATTAGGATCTCAACCCACAGAGGCCCATTTTAGCCTACAGTATTGCAGATTATAGTTAATATTAAAAGGGAAATGGGCTTTTAGTGTGACTAAATGGTGCAATTTGGAGTTTTCACTGAGCAAAGCAGGATACATTGCAGAGGAAAAGGGGAAGAGAAGATGGATCAAATATTCCTTTCCTCAGGGGGTTCTTAGGCAGAGAGAGGCTCTGTAGTCAGCGGTGGGCCATAGACAGGAAGTCAAGAAGCTGCTGCAGGGGCTGACAAGATGGCTCAGTGGGTAGAGGCATTTGCTGCCAAGCTTCTTGACATAAGCTGTTGATTCGTGGGACCCCCATGGTGGAAGGAGAGAGCTGACGCCCATAAGCTGCCCTCTGACCTCCACAAGTGCTCTGTGGCAGGCATGCATCATTCCCACCCTACCAAATAAATTTTGTTTTACTATCTAAGTTTTAAAATAAGGCATCTCTTTAAGCAATGTTTTCTATATTCTTTCTCCTCTCCCAACTCCTCCAAGAGCCTCTCTACCCCCATACCCACCCAACTTCATGTTTTTCTCCCTCAAAAACAAAACAAGAACAAAAAAAAATCAAAAGAAACAAAAAAGTGAGCAAGACAAAAGGTACCGAAATAAATAAAAAATTAAAAACCTATTTTAAAAATGGAAGCTGCTAAAGAGAGTGTGAGGAGGGTGTCTGGGAGCAGTACAGAATGGACCTTTTGGTGTGCTTCCTACAGTCTAACCACTTAGACAGCAGATGACTTCCCACACTTTGAGTGTTGGATTATAGGCAGATGAGTTTCAATGCCCAATTTCCTTCCTATGGTCTTGCCTCAGACTGAAGACCAATGTACAGTTTCCCATTTCTGTGAAAAATAAGAAGGGATGGATTGCAAAGATACATCTTTTCATTTAGCTTTCAGACTTGATAGATGAGCACAGGAGATGTTAAGCCAGGTGTGCTGTATTTAATAACAGGTCCATGCTGTAACTTTAACCAAAGCATGGAAAGCCTTACATTGTTACCAAGGATACTAAGGCTGGTGAGCTCTAACCTGGAGTCAGAAGGAGGAATGAGGGAAAAGAAAAGACTCGATCTGGAGTCAGGCCCAGGACCAACTCACCAAAGACTGGAGACCTAGTTGGTGCCTGTCTTGTGAGCATCATGCTCAGACAGAGAATTCCTAATTCAAAAAGCTGACTCCCAAGTGCCTTAAATCAAAAACTTTTCTAGTGCTGACATGGCATTCAAAAAGCTTTAAATTTTGTGGCACTTTACATTTACACTTTTGGGGTTAGGGATGCTCCTCTAGTCTTAGCAGCTATCCCCAAGTCTAGTAACTTCAAAATCTGAAATACTTCTGATCCCCAGACTCCTAGGTCAAGGGAGACAGCCTGGATGAACTTTGGGGTTGGAGCCTGTGGACTGAGACCCTGTGAAAGGCAGGTTGCAGCTCAGTGGTGCTTGTCACAGTTTAGATTTTAAATGCTTCCCCATCTCACATTTCTCTCCCCTAAAACCCCACAGGTTAGTGGCTTGTTTATCCAGCTTGGTGCTATTTGGAGATGCTGGGAACTTGAAGAGAGAGTGCCTAGTGTGAGGTCTTCCAGTGACTGGGGGCATGCCACTGGAGGGTTATTGGGACCCCAGCCTCTCCCTCTCGCTCTAGTTCATCCCAGACATGAGTGAAGACACTTTTCTATGCTGTCTGGTCCCTGTCATAATGGGCACCTTGACACAGGTCCCCAAAGCAATGGGTACACTGACCTTCGACTAAAACCACCAAAACTGTGATTTGTAATTAAACTTTCTCCTTTATAAACTGACTGTAATCTCAGGCCATTTGTCAGAGTAACAGAAAACTGACAAATGCAGCATTTGCCTGCTTTTATATCAAGCCAAGAAGAGCCAACTGACTCAAGCCTTCAGTGAGATTTTTGGTTGAGCTTCAAACATTTGTGCATGTTTCCATCCTCCATCTAGTGTTTTGTTTTGTTTTGTTTTAGTTAGGAACTGAAACACTGAAAAGTCCTGGTTAGAGTTAGTTGAATTCCTAAAATTTCAGTTTATCTATAAGTTACTTATATACACACACACATGAAATATAAAGTATATAGGGGGAGTGCTTCAAGAAGAGTGCTTTGGGGTATTAGAAATTACCATCACTTAGGCCTATTGATTTGTTATTTTTTCTTGTTGGACACTGTGCTTTGAAGATTGGCCTTGCTCTAACCTAGTTTTGAGAAGTGGTGTTTTGAAGAATGTCTGATCTTTCTCCACCTTGCATCTTCAAGCCACATATCTGAAGAGAAAGCTGAGCGACCATATGAACAGTCACACATCTCTGCCCCCTCTGCGAGGAGACAGCTTTTCCACAGTAAGTTTTCATTTCTGTGGGCATAGGGTAAAACATCAATATTGCTTTATATATAGTTAGCAATAAGGACTTGCGTGCTGAACTATGGAACTACCAAGATGGCATATTACACAGTTATTAACTGGTGATTGGGAATAGAACACAGAAAGGGGAAAATGCTCAGGGATTATTTAAGGGAGAAAAGAAAAAGACAAGCAGGCTGCTGCAATCATTCCAAGGTGTGTGCATGTGGGTGAGGTCTGGAGGATGAGGTGGCAGATTAGAAGCAAAGCAGTTCTGTTAGGACACTGGGAATCTGAGGTTTTTCCCAGCAGTCTCATGCAAACCAGGCTTCCTCCAGGTCACTAGCTAGCTGAAGGCTGAGGATGACCTTGAACTCCTGATACTCCCGCTTCTGCACCTTTCCCACATGCCAGAATTACAGGACCATGACCACCATGCCCAGGAAAGATATTTTTCTTTAATATGATAAAAATAATAATGGTGGTCAAGAGAGTATATTCACCAAGTAGTTGATGCCGTGGGCACAGAGGGTGTCACTAATAAGTAGAGATTAGAATTTGCAGAGGAGAAATGCCATTAAAGGAACAAACTCTCTCTTCTGTTTGTCAACTCAGTGGATGTTAAGATCCATAGTGCTTGAAACAGTTCAGAGGAGTTGATAAGCAGAGTTGGAGAAGAGCTGGAAACCTAGCTGTATTGGGATGCCTCCCCCAAGATGATTGCAATAGAGTAAATGTTGAAACAGTTGTCTAATGTGCTCCAGCTTTGGAATCTTGGCTGAATTCACATTTAGGAATCAAGAAATAGGCAGATGGGAAAAGAACCTGGGGTCCTAATGAGTAGGAATACAGAGCAAGAGAAACTGAATAGAGAAATTTCCAAAGTAAAATGCCTATTTAACATCAATAGGAAATGAGTACCTGGATGAATAACAAAGACAGGAAAACCAGCACCTGTTTCATTTGATACCAGTTAGGGAGTTCTTAAAGGCTTCCAGGAACAAGCCCTTTGCTTCTTGTGTTACCATTAGTAATTTCCTAAGGCTGTTGGCTTTCCCCCCTTTCTTCTGCCTCCATTAAAGACAAAACAAAACAAAACAACAACAACAACAACAACAAAACCCAACAGGCTTACCCTGAATAGTACTCACACAGTTCATTAGGGCATCAGGCTGCCTCGCTGTGTAGCGGAGGGGGTAGCTCAGTGGAAGATGCTAACAAAAATCCACACAAGACCCAAGTACACATTTTATTCTTTGGGTAAAGAAGGTTAAATCTCTCAGCCCAACATTTGCAAATCATTCTTTGAGCACAAAAGAATATACCCAAGAGTGTGTATTTAGATAGCTTCAGTATTTTAAATAGGTAAATGGAAGATTTTTTTTTCTCCTGAAATACAACTTGAAAATGTGATTAAAAATAGCTTATATCTCTAAATCAGTACTTGACCCATGATTTGGAAATGGGACTCTGGGCACATATGTACACTATATGAAAAGTTATAAACTGTTTCCAGAAGGCAACTTTTCCAAATTCCAAACCTTAGCTGACACTCCAGTCCTCTTCTCTCAGATCTAGGTAAGACTTGCCGAGCCCAAACGACATTCGGCTATCTCTTCATGTCTAAAATTGCTTACAGTGGCAAACACACCAGGGGAAACTTTAGTTCTTGTACTTCTAATAGTCTTCTTTATATAAATACTATTTCCTGTTTTCAGAACAGATATGGTGATTTTTAGGAAACTATCCCTCACCACCTCAGGTCTAAAGTCCGTTACATACAGTACAAAGCTGTCTGCTAGATTACTTTGGGCTACACCAACATTTACATTTTTTTCTCAAAACAAAGTTTAGTCTCAGTTTAAGTTTCAGTTTTATGTCCAGGAATGCATCGGTGTCTAATAAATAATACATAGTGCTGAAATGCACCTGCTTTCATAGTCTGCAAAAGTCTTTTGAGTAGCAGCAATTTAGTCCATGTTGCATGATTTTGATCATGGGTTGTATAACGTGGGCATGCACTTTGCCGTAGCTTATTTCCTGCAACACACAGTTTCTGTGGTACAGTATTTTAGACTATCCCATCTGGGACTGAGTGATGGAAACTGTTCAGTGTGCAAACCAGTCCATCCCCATTCCTCCTGCATAGACTAGGAAACTGAGGTATTGGAAGATGAACTTTGTCCAAGATCACTCACCTCATTTTTTGATATTGAGTCCTGTCTAGAAAGATGACATCCTTTTGATCTTAAGCATCATTCAAGAATTATGATTTTTAAGAGCATAATCCTTAAGAGAGGAGGACAGTTTGCCACACTTAAGAATCACAGGGTTGGACTTGAAATGCATAAAGGTAGCCTCCATTTCTTTTGTCCTCCATTCACCTTTTGGGAGAAAGTAACTAAAACTATTGATAAAATAATTAGAATTAAAACTCACTGAAGGTTATAAAATAATCCTAATTCTCAAGCCTAAATCTATTACCATTCATATATATATGTATATATATATATATATTTATAATACAACTATTCTATAAGAAGAATAAAATAACATTTCAGCTGATTATTTTTTCATCTGTTACAATTAAATACATTTTGGGATAGCATGATGATGTTTCTTCCCTCAGCCACAAAAAAAGGTGAGAATTAATGAGATTTTTGTTATGTAAATTTCTCTGATCCAGTGAAGTTAATAAACTAAGGGCTTCAGATAAATCTCATACATTAACTCTTGTTTCATTGCTTTCTCGTCATGGTTGGGGGAGGGGTGCTGTTAAACAAATGTGCAAATGGCAGCGTTGCATTTCCAGAGGCTTAACCATTGCATGGCATACACAGTTTTCATAGTGCTCAGGACTAATGAATTGACTTGGAGTTTCATACTTTAAAAGGGATATCGTAAGTCCTAGTACATGCCTCCCAGAAATGTTGAAGGTATTTTGTAAAATTTGTTTTACCAACTGATAAAAAAGAAATCCTAATCTATGAAAATATTGCATCAAGTCATTTTGCACCTGGTAAGGAAATACATTAGTGTTAATAAATATTTTTAAAACTTCGGTAAAGTGCCAGCAACTCAATTCAAACGAAGACATTAAGAAGTAGCACGACCACCGAAAATATTAACGTTGCACATAGCATAATCAACACTTTATTTGAAACCATGGTCTTGGCAAAGGTCAGGGTTCAGTATACATTCCAACAATTTTTAACTCCCCTCACTCCAAAACCCATCCCATATCAGGAGGATTTACCTACTCTATCTTGATTTTTATGTCTTTCAGCATTAGCATGTGTGAAAAGCTGTCGCCAGGCAAAACAAAAGCTATAAAGTAACATACAATTTTCCTTCCTGTTCTTCAGACACAAAGCAGCCAGCTTCTGTGTGAATAACCCCTGCATCATTTGATACCTGGCAGACGAAGCTCTCTGTGCTCGCCTGACGGCCAGCACTTTTGGGGCTGCTTTACAAAGCATTCAACATTGTTTAATGTGTTCAGAAGCAAATGGAACTTTCTTTCCTGTTTACTCCCTCTTCCCACTGTCCTTAATCCTCTGTCCTTCCCTAAAATATGCCCCCAACATGCCTATTTACATGAGTATCAGGCACCAGAGGTCTGCACCCCATCACATACCATGCCAGTTTCTAACAGTGTGAAGTCTGTTGTTGGAGCAGAGATTCTCTTCCCTTGGGAGCTGAGTGTAGCAATGTGGTCTGTCAACATGGGACCCTTGTATGAACAGGTCAGACTATTGTCTCGTGGTCCCACCTGCCTTGGCTCTGGTTGATGTAGCAACAGTATCTGTCATAGGGGCTGTTTTGCTTGTAGGAGCAAACGATGATACTGTCCTGGGGCACAAAGAAGATGCTGTCCTCGGGCTCAGGGCGGTCAGATCTGTCCCAGGCTGAGCATTTGGCATCCAAGGCACTGTAGGCGAGGGAACTGGCCGAGGGGCAGTAGCCATCCAGATATCTGGATGTCTCCTCCTGCCGCCCACTCTGGACTAGACTCTGGCATTCTCCTTCCTCTGTGGGAGTTGGGGTAGTAATGGAGCTGGCCATGGGCACCTCACCTGGACCCTGTGGGAGCTGCTTGCCTCTGAGGCCTGCCTTCTTAGCCAGTTCATCCGAGCTCCCCTTGCCTGACTCCAGGTCTGATGGGGTCCTCAGGAGTTCCACCACTTCCTTGTCCTTGGGCTTCCTGAAGCAGGGTAACTTGCGGACCCAAAGTAGCTCGTTCTCTGGCCACTTGGTGCAGCCTTCGGTTTTCCTGGCCAGAGCAATGGCGGCAATGCCTGGTAGGCAGATGGCTGGCCCGATGGCCAACAGAGGGATGTTCCCCAGAGTTTCCCCCTTCATGCCAGAGACAGTGAACATGAAACCAAAGACTAGAAATACACTGACCAGGGCCACCACAAGCCCAGTCCTCGGATTTATGTCATCAGGCCGCATCTTTCACTCCATCCAGGTTGGGGCTTCCTGGTAGCCAGGGAGTCGCGTGCCCCTTTGCTTTTTCTGTGGGAGGTGAAACCACAGAGATTAAAAAAAAATCTAATCCAACTTCCCACCCACCAACTCTTTCTTGCTATCTCTGACTTCTCTCTCTCTCTCTCTCTCTC
>NW_022196900.1:2318717-2324600 GCF_008632895.1 Mastomys coucha | reverse complement strand
TCTCTCTCTCTCTCTCTCTCTCTCTCTCTCTCTCTCTCTCTCTCTCTCTCCTCTCCGCTCCTCCCTGTTTTCTCCCCCCATCACTATTGCAACCCTGTCTATCTCAGACCAACATGTGCCAAGTATAGTCACCGAGTTACCTGAAGGTTCCTGCCACCTCTCAGTGCCTCCAGAAAGCTTCGTAGTATGGACTGTCACTCTGTTCTCTCCTTGGATTCCGATTCCGAGAGCCAAGCCTGGTTTTCCTCACACACACTGCACAGGAAGGGGGCGGGGAGGGGCGCAGGGAGGTGGGATAGGGGAGGAGGGTCTTTCCCAGCCGCTGTGAGTAGGTCGCCAGAGCTCTGGAAACGGAGCCTGGGCGCAGCGGATCGGAGTGGGCGCGCGGCGCTGCCGGCGGGGAGGGAGGACTCGGTCCGGGCAGGAGGAAAGCGCGCGAGCTTGGCCGCCTTACATCACTTGCACCGCGCTGGGAACAGAGATGGACGCGCGGGGGCGCGAGGGGGTCAGAGCCCAGCGGCCGCGGGAAGAGGGCTGCTGGGGGCTCTCGTCGTGGTGCAGCGGGCAGGTGGCTTGGACCCGTGTCCGTGCGGCTACCATAAGCCTGAGCCCAGCGCGCCTTGCCCACGGGGCAGCTGGTGTACTATCCTAGTCTGGGTTCCAAATTCAGGGTCTAAGGGCTCCGGGGACAGCGTGAGATGATGTTGGCGACTGGCTCTCTTGGCCAGTTACACAATTCGTGAGCAATCCCCCTGCCTCGACAGCAACCAGGTTCCCCCGGGACTGTCTTTGCCTCAATCTCTCCCAGGCAGCTCCACCAGGCGCAAGATACCCTTCTGCCTGACCTGAGCGTGTCTCCGGGGAGCACCCAGGCTGTAGGAGCATGAAGGGCAGGCCTCCAGGTCCTGCCTGTGCCTAGAAGTCCCATCTTTGCACTTGGCAGAAAGTAGCCTTGGAAACTCAGTCCCACAGCTGTAGTTCCAACTACACCGACTGGAGCAAGGAGGAAGTTTCTGGTTCTGATCTTCATTCAGGGTCGTCCAGGTAGCCCGCAGGACAGACTTTGGTTTGGAGGGTCAGGTCCAACCAGCGACAGGAGACAAGACTCTTTCCCCAGTGTTAGTCTCAGTTCAGGGTCCGCCCGCAGAAGTGTATAGGGTTCTCTTGTCCCAAGGGAGGTCTAGATGTGGCTGCGATCCTTCACCTGGTCTGTTTAAGGTAGAGGAAGGGAATGAGGAAGGCAAAAAGTACATTCTTTCATGCCAAGTCTCTGACTTGGAGGAAAGAATTTTGACACCCAGGCTTTCTCCATCTAAGCTGGTTATGTGAACCAGAATGAGTGACATCACCTTTCTGAGAATCAGTCATCAGGAGACTATTGACACCAGATGTCTGAGCAAATGCTGTGACTGTTACAGAAGTGTAAATTCCTAGCACACGGCTTTTGGTGCATGGTTTCTGTTCAAAATACACAGAAAGGCATCCTCTCTTCTTCTCATACCGTATGATCATAGTGCCCTCAACACGTAAGACAGGATCCACATCGTCAGAGATCTGTCCGTGCAGCTGAGGACTTCGGCTTTATCCACTGAGCCACGAAGAGCACTAGGTGGGTTTTAGGTGGAGATTAAGCGTTCATTTTTTTTTTTTTTTTTGACAGACGGTGCCTATAGGCTACAGGGTGTAAGTCTGTGCCTGGAGACTTATTCCTAAAGCAAGGTAAGACCGGATGTGGCCCCAAGAATGCCAGGCTGAGAGAAGTGTTTGGAAGAAAGTAGGTCTAAAAGATGATTAGGGATGGATCTGACCACTCTGGCTTGAGGCAGAGAGGTGGATCCCCAGGTTTCTGACTTCACCCAGGGTTATCAGAGGGCAGGCTTCTTCTTTTTTATTCTGTTGGTTATCGTGTTTGCCTTTTATATTCAAACTTATTACATCGCTGACTGCACTTCTGGGCGCATAACTTAAGAATGGAGAAAAGGGATTTTTTTTTTTTTTAATCTTCGCTTGCATAGACATCTGCTTTGTCAGGCAGATGTGTCTGGACTACAGAGGAACCTGGGAGCCCAAGTCTGTCAGTCTGTTTCCCAAACTCACTGCTGCTATGGAAGTTTTTGGTTGTTTTTTTTTTTTGAAAAAGGAAGCAACCAGCTCCAATTACTGAACACGTTTCTCTCCCTGAAACCACCCCCTCTTCTCGTTCTTTGCTAATGCCCACTGTCTTTCTTGTCACCCATTTGAAGACAACTTCCTGGACTCCCCTTTGTTTATAGACTACATCTTGTTCGGTGGCTGGCATTCTCGCCCTGAGCTCGTCCCTCTTACCCTGCTTCCACGGTAGTAGAATAGCCTGGAAAACTGAGGGCTCCTAAGCCTCTCTCACTTGTCCTGTTCCCTTCGCTCCAGGGCTATAGTATTCAACTGTGTGGTTGATATTGCCTTTTGGATCATCTACAGACACCTAATGCTCAAATGTCACAGGCTGAACTTAACCTGTCCTCCAAGCTGCTCTTTCTCAGTGAGCTCTAGTCATTCCATACACCAACATGTTTGGGACTCTAAAGAAGTTATTTTTCTTTACTCTGAAGAAGTTTTTTCTCTTTTTATGTATTCTTCTCTCATATGTTATATACTGACTGCAATTTCTCTCCCTCTCCTCCCTGCAATCTCTCCCTCCCTCAGATCTACCCCCTCCACCTCCCCTCAGAAAAGAGCAGGCTTCCCAGAGACATTAAGCAAATATAGTATAACAAGCTACAGGAAGGTTAGACACATACTCTCATGTCAATGCTGGTGGAGGCTACCTAGTAGGAAGAAAACAGTCCCAAATGCAGGCAGAAGAAGCAAAGACAGTCATAATTTCCTTTCATAGAGGACTTCATAAGAGTTTTTTCTACTTCTATCATGTTTAATATTACAAATAGATTTTAAAAACTTGTTGAGTGCATATTACTTTTAGTTTCAGAAGCTATCATGTATATATGAGTCATTTAACTATTATAAATTATTTTGGTGACTTAAAAAATGTCAATACTGAGTTGTATATTTTAAAATAAATTTTATTAGTTTAATTTAAAAAAGTAAAAAGCAAAATTAAAGACAGCCCCCCCCTCACTTCCATTGTTAGGAATACCACAAGAAAACCAAGCTACACAACCATAACATATATACAGAGTACCTCGCTCAGACCCATGCAGGCTCCTTGATCTCTGTGAGCCCATTTGAGTCCCAGTTAGTTGATTCTGTGGGGCACATTCTTATGATGTCCTTGATCCCTCTGGCTCCTCAAATCCTTCCTCCCCCTCTTCAAGAAGACTCTCCGGGCTGGTCTACCGTTTGGCTGTGGGTCTCTGCATCTGTTCCCATCAGTTGCTGGCTGAAGTCTCTCTGGCTCTCTGATGACCATTATGCTAGGCTTCAGTCCCAGCACATCCTGCAGGCATGACAAACCATAGGTGGGAGGTTTGGTGGCTTGGCTGGGTGGCTGTACCTCTGCACTCCTACTAGCAATGAGGGAGTGTTCCAGAGGATAGCCGGTTCAGGCTGTGTCCCCCATTATTAAGAGTCTTCTCTCACTATCACCTTCATAGATTCCATGGGGTTTCCAATGCACTGGGTTTCTACCTCACCTTGAAATGCCTCCCAATTCTCTCCCCCATCCCCCACACCTGGTCCTTCCTGTTTCCATCTCCACCCCCTCCCATTTCATCCTTGAAATCTATTCTGTTTCCCGTTTCCGCAGAGATTTCCCCATTTAAGCCCTCCATATTATGTAGTAGCCTCTCTGGGTCTGTGGATTCTATATGGTTATCCTTCACTTTACATCTCATATCTACTTCTAAGTAAGCACACACCATGTTCATCTTTCTGGGTCTGGGTTACATCACACAGGATGATGCTTTTGTGTTCCATCCATTTGCCAGCAAATTTCATGAAGTCACTTTTTTAAACAGCTGAGCAATACTCCATTGTGTGAATGAATCACATTATTTTTTTCTATGCATTCTTTCGTGGAGGGACATCTGGATTGTTTCCAGTTTATGGCTATTATGAATAAAGCTTCTATGAACATAATTGAGCAAATGTCTTTGCGATAGGATGGAGTGTCCTTTGGGTATGCTCAGGAGAGGTATGGCTGGGTCTTGAGGTAGATCAGTTCCCAATTTTATGAGAAACTGCTCTCCCACCAGCAATGAGGGAGTGTCCCCCTTGCTCTATATCATCCCAGCATGAGCTGTCACTTGTAATTTTGATCTTAGCCATTCTGACAGGTATAACATGGAATCTTAAAGTTGTTTTGATTTGGATTTCCTTGATGGCTAAAAATGTTGAACGTTTTTTAAAGTGCTTCTCAATCACTAGAGATTCCTCTGTTGAGAATTCTCTGTTTAGATCTGTACCCCATTTTATAATTGGATTATTTACTCTGTTAGTGTCTAGTTTCTATATGTGTGTGTGTATATATATGTATGATATTAGCCAGGTGTCTGTCAGGTGTAGACTTGGTGCAGATCTTTTCCCATTCTTTAGGCTGAAATTTTGTCCTATTAATGGTGTCCTTTGCCTTACAGAAGATTTTCAGTTTCATGAGGTCTTTTTTATAAATTGTTGGTCTTAGTGCCTGTGTTATTGTTGTTCCGTTCAGGAAGTTATCTCCTGTGCTAATGTATTCAAGGCTATTCCCCATTTTCTCTTCTATAAGATTCAATGTTTCTGGCTTTATGTTGAGGTCTTCAATCCACTTGGACTTGAATTTTGGGCAGGGTGATAGAGATGGATCTATTTGTGTTCTTGTACAAGCAAAGATCCAGCTAGACTAGCACCATTTGTTGATGATGGTTTCTTTTTTCCAATGTATAGTTCTGGCTTCTTTATTAAAAGCAGATGTCCACAGGCGTGTGGATTTGTGTCTTGGTATTTAATTCAATCCCATTGATCAGCTTGTCTATTTCTACACCAATACCATGCAGCTTCTATCACTAGTGGTCTGTAGTACAGCTTGAAATTGGGGATGGTGATATCTCTAGATGTCCTTTTAATGTTTAGGATTGTTTTGGCTATCCTGGGCTTTTTGTTTTTTTCATATGGAGTTGAGTATTGTTCAAGGTCTATAAAGAATTTTGTTGAATTTTGATGGGAATTGCATTGGATATGTAGATTGATTTGGTAAGATGAACGTTTTTATTATGTTGATCCTACCAATCCATGGACATGGGAGATTTTTCCATCTTCTGGTATCTTCTTCAATTTCCTTCTTCAAAGAAAGACTTGAAATTCTTGGCATACAGGTCTTTCACATGCTTGGTTAGAATTACCTGAAGCTATTTTATTTTCTTTGTGGCTATTGTGAATGGTATTGGTTCCCTGATTTCTTTCTCAGCCTGCTTATCATTTGTGAATAGAAGGGTTACTGATCTTTTTTTAAGTTAATCTTGTTTCCAGTGACTTTACTGAAGGTGTTCCTCATCAGCTATATGAGTTCCTGGTAGAATTTTTTGGGCTGCTTATGCATATTATCGTATCATCTGAGAATAGCAATACTTTACTTATTCCTTTCCAGTTTGAATCCCCTGGATCTCTTTTATCTGTCTTATTGCTGTAGCTAGATCTTCAAGTAATATATTGTATAAATATGGAGATAGTGGACCACCTTGTCTTATTCCTGGTTTTAGTGGAATTACTTTTCATTTCTTTCCACTTAATTTGATGCTGTTTATTGGCTTGTTGTAAATTGCATTTATGATTTTTAGGTATGTGGCTTGTATCCCACATACCTTTATCATGAAGGACTGTTGGGTTTTGTCAAAGGCTTTTCAACATCTAATGAGATTTAATTTTATGTGCATTAGTGGGTTTTTTTTGTTTTTTTTTTTTGTTTGTTTT
>NW_022196900.1:2317886-2318702 GCF_008632895.1 Mastomys coucha | reverse complement strand
TTTTGCCTACATTCATGTCTGTGTGAGGGTGTCAGATCCCCTGGGACTAGAGTTACAGACATTTGTGATCTGACATGTGGGTACTTGGAACTGAGCCTGGCTCCTCTGGAAGAACAACCAGTGGTTTTTAAACACGATGCCATTTCTCCAGCCCCTCAAATTTCTTTATAAAGGCACTCAGTGCTATGAACTTTCCTTTTAGCACAGCTTTCATTGTGTTCCATAAGTTTGGGTGTGTTGTACATTCATTTTCATTGAATTCTAGAAAATCTTTAATTTCCTTCTTAATTTCTGCCTTGACCCAGTAGTCTTTCAGTAGAGAGTTGTTCATTTTCTCTGAGCTAGTAGGCTTTCTGTAATAACTGTCACTGTTGAAATCCAGCTTTAGTCTGGATATAGTCTGATAGGATGCAGGGAGTTATTTTAATTTTCTTGTATCTGTTGAGCGCTTTGCGTCTGAGTATGTATTCATTTCTGGACAGTGTCCATGAGGTGCTAAGAAGAAGGCATATTCTTTTGTGTTTGTGAAATGTTCTGTAGGTATATGTTAAGTTCATTTGGTTCATAACATCTGTTAGTACCATTACTTCTCTATTTATTTTTTGTCTAGATAATCTGTCCATTGGTGAGATTGGGTATTGAAGTCACATTACTAATGTATGAGGATCTGTGTGTTATTTAGGCTTTGGTAATGTTTCTTTTACAAATGTGGGTATCCTTGAATTTGAAGCATAAATGTTGAGAATTGAAGTGTGTGTGTGTGTGTGTGTGTGTGTGTGTGTGTGTGTGTGTATTTTCCTTTGAGGAGTACGGAGT
>NW_022196900.1:2310392-2317627 GCF_008632895.1 Mastomys coucha | reverse complement strand
TTTTAAGATATTAAGATAGCTACAACAGCTTGCTTCTTGGGGTCATTCACAATGCTTTTTTCCAAACTTTTACTCTTAGATAATACTTATCTTTGATGTTAAGATGTGTTTTTTTGTATACAGCAAAAGAATGGATCCCGCTTTTTGCATCCATTCTGTTAGTCTGTGTCTTCTTATTTGGGGAATTGAGTCCATTGATATTAAGAGATGTCTGTGACCAATGATTGTTAATTCCTGTTATTTTGCTGTAGTTGTTGTTGGTTTTGTGTGTGTGTGTGTGTGTGTGTGTGTGTGTGTGTGTGTGTGAAGAGAGAGAGAGAGAGAGAGAGAGA
This sequence comes from Mastomys coucha, assembly GCF_008632895.1. Taxonomy (NCBI): domain Eukaryota; kingdom Metazoa; phylum Chordata; class Mammalia; order Rodentia; family Muridae; genus Mastomys; species Mastomys coucha. Next base: position 2,317,295 of record NW_022196900.1, on the reverse strand, counting down.
GAGAGAATGTGTATGTGTTTCCTTTCTTTGGGTTTTGTTGGTGTAAGATTATTTATTGCCTGTATTTTTACAGGTGTAGTTAATCATTTTGGGTTTGAGTTTTCCTTCTAGTACCCTCTGTAAGGCTGGGTTTGTGGGTAGATATTATTTAAATTTGACTTTATCATGGAATATCTTGTTCTTTTTCCATCTATGATGATTGAAAGTTTTGCTGAGTAAAGTAGTTTGGGCTGATCTCTGTGGTCTTCTAGAGTCTGTAACACAGCTGTCCAGGCCCTCTGGCTTTTAGAATCTCCAGTTACACCTGAGAAGTCAGGTGCAATTCTAGCAGATCTGCCTTTATATGTTATATGGTCCTTTCCCATTGCAGCTTTTAATATTCTTTCTTTATTCTGTTTGTTTAGTGTTTTGATTATTATGTGGCAAAGAGACTTTCATTTCTGGTCCAATCTATCTGCTGCTCTCTAAGCTTCTTGAGCCTTTAGAGGGATGTGCTGTGAATGTGTATAGGAAAGTGGGCAGGGGGGTGTGGAGGGGGTGAACAGGGCTTCAGCAGAACTCTTGCTGTTCCAGCCTGCTGATGTCTCTGGGAAGTGGGGGGTGGAAGTCTCTGTCTAGTGATTCCCATGGATCTCATCCTGTCCCTGCACTGCGCTTAACTTCTGTTCCAATATGTCTGGGGAGAGTCCTTTCAGGGTTGTTCTCCTGTGTTTGTGGTGAAATTGGTTCAGCTGAGTACTGACTCCTAGACACGTGTAGTGCCTCCCACCTGGATCCCTTCAGAGATCTCATTTTAAGTAACATCTCATGTAAAGTTATCTACAGAGTTGCGGAGATAGTTCTGTTGGTAAAGCGCCCGTTTACAGACATGGTGGCCTCAGTTTAGATGCCTAACATCTACTTAAAAGCTGGGTGAGGTAGCATGTCCTCAAGACCAGTACTGGGGGCGAGGATGTTTGAAGCCTATTGGGTAGCTGGCTTATCTGAATGAATGAGCTCCAGGTTGAGTGAGAAACCCTGTCTCTAATCATAAGGTAGATTGCAAAGAGGAAGACACACAACTTTAATCTCTGACCTTCACACCCAGGTGGCATGCATATGTGCACATTCCACATACATGTACATGTGCTACACATACACAGACATACAGACATGTGTGCTGGTTATGGTTTGGTTTTGTTTTGTTTTATCAACTTGGCACAAGCCTAGAGTCATCTGGGAAGAGGGAACCTCAACCAAAGCCCTCTTCTCAGGTTGCTGGTAAAATCAAGTGGAAATTTCTGGTTTCTTTGGAGACTCAGTTGTGTTACGTGATTTTGTTCTGGAAACTGTCTTATGATATGATGTTTTGCTGAGTCAGACATGTGGTGTTTTTCTGGAAGCTGCCTGGAAAAGGGGGCATGCAATGTTTTGCTGGAGTGGATGCTTGAGAGGCTTTGAAAAATCTAAGCCTACAGGAAAGTCTATTGGGAAATTTTCTTGATGAATGATTGACATGGGAGGATCCAGCTCACTGTGAGTGGTGCAAGGTCTTTGTCAGTGATCCTGGACTGAATAATCCACAGAGAGCAGCCAGTGCGTAGCTCTCCGTTATGTTCTCTACTTCTGTTCCTGCCTCTAGGTTCCTGTCTTGAGTTCCTGCAGTGACTTCCTGGAGGATGGGCTGCAACCTCTGAAGTGAAATAAACAGTTACCTCCTCAAGTTGCTTTTTCTTAGAATGTTTGATCCCAGAACAGAAAAGCAAACTTGAACACATGTGTTCTCAGACAACGGAAAAACACACCAAAGCACCTCGATGTACAGACAACAGAAAAGGACACCAGGACACACAGATGCACAGACACAGTGATGGGTTTTGAGTCGCGGCAGGAAGCGTCTGCATACACCAGGTCCAGGCAGTTTCATGTGTAAGAGGTTTAATTGGAAGGGGGGTAGGGGGGTAGCAGTGCAGGAAGAGAGAGGGGAGAGAGAGAAGAGAGAGAGAGAAAGAGAAAGATGGAGGGAACTACCCACATATTTATATGTGGGGTGACGTAGTAATCCAGGTAAAGGTGGGAGCTGAGCCCAATGGATTCTGGGAATATGGTGGCCGTTGCCCTGGTGACAGGTCTGTGGACCCGCCCACATATCTGCTGCAGGCAGGTTCTTGATGCTAACACACAGCTCATTCATAAATCTTTTCTCTTGTTAGAAAGGAGATATGTGTTATCTTCACTGTTTTCTTTCGCCAAGTTTTGCTGGTGAGGCTCTTAATCTGCCACCCCACTCAGATGGATAAAATCTTTGGCTGAGGAGCTAGCTGAGCCCCATTTCAGCTCTAATTTTGAAGGTTCTCTGGTAGCCACTTCTGAGGGGCTGGGCTGGTGTCAGCATAGGGCAGATATGCAAACGATAGTGCTGAAAATCCAGCTGGGTTCTGACAAAAGCAAAGGCCTCTTTTCCTTTGTAGAAACAGTGAGTTTTACTCTGCCTTTTAAGTCACATAGTTCATCTCCTTAGGCACTAGGTGAGAAAGACCCGGGCAAAAAACCACAGGAAACTTCAATTACTGTTTAATTATAAGGTTTATTCTCAAAGCAATTATTTCTTGGAAGTAACTTCAGATGGTCTTTGAACAGCAGGTGTTCTTGCCCACATCAGCACCAATAGTGGGCGGAGATGGGAGTCATCACTCAGAGACAGATACGGCATCTTAATATTTAATTTCTTGCCCATATGGACCAATAGCACCAGTATTCTAAGAGTTTAAACAGTTCTTGCAATGCTGGGAAGGTGTATCATCATGAGCAAAAGTGTTTCTTGTAAAGAGAAAATTCAGAGGAAAATGAGGCTTTTTCAAGTGGGTGTTTGGGGAGAAAATAAGAAACCTTTTATTTCTGAACTCCTGTCTTGCTAGAATTTGAAGATGCGCTGTGGCCACCCTGACTCTCTTATGTAGATGGAAATGAGGAAGTTTTCCTTGTTTATTAGTTCTTGAGTGTTTATTATGTGCATGGCACTGTGCTAGGGACTGGGAAGGCAGGTGGAGCAAGACACAGTTTGCTTTGATAGAACTCACACAGAGTAAGATATGCTTATTGGTTAGAGTGATATAGATTATAGGGTGCTTGTGAAAGACCTCTGGATATCAAAGACTGGTGCTCACAGTGCCAAGTCAACACTGGGCCAGCTTTAGCATATTCTAGTCTTCATTTTAGACTCTACAAAGTCACTATTTAGGATGTTGCCAGTTTTGTAGCATAGGAACAAAGGCACAGAGCCAACCACATGTTTGGCGATGAAACCCATACTGTAGACTTAAACTCTTTTTTCAGATGCCCCCTTATTTTATACCATGTCTTTATCCATCTCAGCTATTCTACTTTTACAGGTTCATAGTCTTTTGGACTTCTGAAAATTTGAGATGAACATCTAGCTTTTATGAGCCTAGCTCTTTATGGCTGAGCCATCTCTCCAGCCTGTTACTTAGCTTTTATAACTACAGTAAAGCAGTAAAATACAGCAGATCTGAACAATATTAGAGTCCAGCACACATATTTAGAGTACTACATCCAACAGTAGCAGACAACATATTCTACATAGATATATAGGGAATTACATCAACAGAGACAAGCTATGCGTTCTTCCCACATATATAGGATGTTACATTCAACAGCAATAGGCTACATATTCTTCCCAAGTGCATATATTCTCCAGCATAGATCATGTGTTAAGTCATAAGTCTTACTAAGTTTATTTAAGAAGACTGAAATTATATAATATAAAGATTCCAATACATTTACAGAAGAATAAAGCCAGAATTCAATAAAGGAGAAAAACTGGAAAATTTTTCAATTACATGGAAATGAAACAACATGCTTCTGAACAAGTGGTTCAGAGAGGAAATAAAAAAGTATCTTGAGACAAAGAAAATTGGAAACATCATATAAAACTTATGTTATAGACAAAGGAAATTGGAAATGTCGTATAAAAACTTATGGTATGGAGCAAAACCAATTCTCAGAGGTGAGTTTATGGTGCTAAATAACTATAAGAAGAAAGGAAAAACCCAGGATGACCAGCCTAACTTTACACATCTAGATAGTAGGGAAAAAGCAAACTAAATCCAAAGTTAGTTAAGACATAAATACTAAAGATAAGTGTAGAAATAGATATTAAAACCAAGAAAGTTTTACTAAAATTAACAATAAGCATTTTAAAAGATAGGCAGATCTGATAAACTTATGTACTATATGAGAAAAGAGCCCCAAAGAAATAGATAAATCCCTAAGTATTACAATTTCCCAGGACCAAATTATGGAAGACAGAAAATATAAACAAATTGATAGATATATACAGACCAGGGGAGTCTGACAAGCAGTCTGCAGCAGGCAAGGGGACTGAATCTGAAACAATATCCCCTAGCAATGTAAATCCTATGCTCTAAGAGCTTCTCTGTGGATTCTGTCAAACATTTAAAGAAAAGCTAATGTTAATATTTCTTAAACTCTTCCTCGGTGTTAAACAGAACATTTCCAAGACCATTTTTTGAGATCAGGTTTACCCTAAAGTCAAAGCCATACTATAAGAGAAGCCAATATGTTTGATGTAGATGGAGACATTCTCAGATGAATGTAGATGGAGACATTCTCAACAACATACTAACAAATTGAATTCAAAAGCACACTATGATGCTCACATAAGATTATTCTAGAGAGTCAATGATGGGTTTATATATGCAAATCAAGAAATGAGCTATAGTACAGTAACAGAATGTAAGATATAATTTCCATGATTTTATTAATATATTCAGAAAAGTCTAAGATAAGAAATAAATTGGGCATCATTTCATGATAAACACTCTTCAAAAAATGTGTCTATAAGGAATACTCCCAACATAACAAAAGGCATATCTGACAAACCCATACTAGGTACCATAGCCAGTGGTAGAAGGCTGGAAATTCTTCCTCTAAAAAATATGAGAAAGATGCCCACTCTTAATACTTCTATTCAAAAGGATGCTAGAAGTCCTTCCTGAGCAGCTAGACCAGAGGAACAAATACAGGGCAACTAAACCAGAAAGAAAGAAGGTGAATTTTCTGGATTAAAAAAAGACACATTTCATATTTCTATACATATATGTCTTGACCTGAAGATTCCACTAAACATTTGCTAGCACTAGCAAATTAATTCAATAAAATTTCATGATATGAAATCATCATAAAAATTCATCACAAAAATCAGTTGCATTTCTATATATGAACAATGAGGAATGTAAAAAGAAATTAGGAAAACAAATCAGTTTCTACAATAATTAAAAGGAATCAAACTCATAAATAAATCTGACCAAAAAAGTTGAAAGAGCTACAAATGTTCACCTATGAAACACTGATTTTAAAAAACTTGGATAATATGTAGATGAGTAGAAATATGTATCATTAAACTTTGCATTTACTCAAGACACTCTGTAGAACTATGAAATCCCTATCAAATCTTCAATGAGACTTTTCATAGAAACAAAAAGAAAATGTGTCTCATACAGAACAATCAAAGACCCTCCAGTAATTCAAAACAATCTTTTTTGTTTGTTTGTTTAAAAGAAGTTTAAATTTTTATTCAATGAAATGTCAATAAATTTTGGGTTAAATCATGAGTGTTGTTTAATGTCTTTTTTTAAAAAATATATTAACATATTTATTTAGTGTGACCAATTTTGAACACTGATGACAATATTATAAGGTAACTCATCCATTCTTGCAGACCTAACATGTTTTTTTTTAAAAAAAATCTTTTATTGCATTATGATGAGAAAAGTTACATGATTTCAATTTATCTGAATTTGTTAACATTTAAAAACATATTTTAATTAATAGAATTGAATCACATTCTTGTTTCCCTTTTGTATCACCGCTCCTCCCAGAGACCCTCCATTCAATACCTACAATATCTTTTTTGTCACATTCCTTAAAATTTATAAAATATTATAACAATAAAAATAAGTATTATAAACATTGTTTGATATAAAACAACAATCAATTTAACAGTCTTATGTAGATGCTCATCTACAGCAATAGTGAAAATACATTTTTCTCAATATAAATTTTAAACAACTCCAAACATATTAGCTGTATACTTAAAAGTAATACATCACTACTAGTATTTTCTTAAATGAACATGAATATATAGTCTTTTTGTTCGTTTTGTATTTAGTAGAGTTTAAAATCTTGGCTCTTACTGTGGTACAAGCCCAAAATAAGAATAATTTTTAGACATTGGGTTTCATTGTAATAAGGCTGTATTTCAATGACCCTCACATCACCAAAGGATTTTACTGCCATTGTAGCTAAGCTGAGAGTTGATAGTTCTGCTGCACCAAGAAAGGAATTATAGGCTCGATTTTTGGATACAGACTTCCTGCTATGGTCAAAGCTATTTGACTTGAGTGAGTAACTTACATTCTTAACTTAAATGAACAGGTTACGTTCATTTAAGAAATGGTGTAGGTATTAAGATGGTCTATCCATAAAGTCATTCGCCAACTGTTTCAATGAACAATGGATCTGCTTGGAGGGTGGCACAGGCATTAGGAAAGGGTAAGAATTTGGTTCATTAGCTGTGATAATTTGGAAAAGCATTCATCTCAGAGAAAGAGTAACATGAAGTCCTCTTCTTCAAACTTGATACAAATGTCAAGCAAAGCATTCAGTCTCAATTTGTTGTTCTCTTACAAGCCACCTCTCTAGTAAATCGTCTATGTTTCTTTTTGGTATATAAATACTTTTGAAATATATAAGCTGTTCTGAAAACCATAGTAGAGTGTAAAAACATGAAATAAACAATGCCACTAATAGAGGTGCTGAGATAGGAGAAGCAAGATTTCAAGACCCTTATGTTGTATACAGCCAGACACTGTCACAAACATA
>NW_022196900.1:2283700-2309403 GCF_008632895.1 Mastomys coucha | reverse complement strand
AGAGCGCCTGGGAGTGGAGCTTCCTCTGGGTGTTGTGGGACTGGCTGCAGAGCTTGCACCCAAGGTCTCCTCTGGACCCCAGTCCTAACATGTTTTTTTAAAGTTTTATTGCATTATGATGAGAAAGGATACATAATTTCAATTTATCTGAATTTGTTAACATTTAAAAACATATTTTAAGTAAATAGAATTATATCACATTCTTCTTTCCATTTTGTACCCCAACTCCTCCCGGAGACCCCCTTCAATACCTGCAATTTCTTTCATTTTTTTAATTTTGTCATATTCTTTAAAATTTATAAAATAGTATAACAACAAAAATGAGTATTATAAAAGTTGTTTGCTATAAAACAAAAATCAATTAAACAGTCTTATGTAGATGCTTGTCTACAGCAATACTGAAAATACAAACGTTTTTCTCAGTATAAATTTCAAATAACTCTGAATATGTTAACTGTATATTTCAAAATAATACATCACTACTAGTATTTTCTTAAATGAACATAAATATATAAAGTCTTTTTGTTAGTTAGTTTGTTTTGTTTTTAGTAGAGTTTAAAATCTTGGCTCTTACTGTGGTACAAGCCCAAATTAAGAACAAGTTTTAGACATTGGAGTTTATTGTAATAAGGCTGTACTTCAATGACCCTCACATCACCTAAGGATTTTACCTCCATTGTAGCTAAGCTAAGAGTTGACAGTTCTGCTGCACCAAGGAATGAATTGTAGGCTCGATTTTTGGATACAGACTTCCTGCTATGGTCAAAGCTATTTGACTTGAGTGAGTGACTTTATTCTCAGCCCACAGAGAGCAGGTTACATTCATTTAAGAAATGATGTGTGTATTAAGATGGTCTATCCATAAAGTCATTCACCAACTGTTCCAATGAAGACTGGTTCTGCTTGGAGGGTGGCACAGACATTAGATGAGGGTAACAATCTGGTTCATTGGCCATGATGATTTTGAAAAGCATTCATCTCAGAGAAAGAGTAACTTATAAAGTCCTCTTCTTCAAAATTGATACAATAGTTACAAACATCAAGCAAAGCATTCAGTTTTGCTCTTTGTTGTTCTCTTACAAGCCACCTCCCAAGTTAATTGTCTATGTTTCTCTTGGCTGTATAAATAATTTTGAAATATGTAAGCTGTTCTGAAAACCATAGCATAGTTTAAAACATCAAATAAATAATCCTACTAATAGAGAGGCTGAGATCGGAGAAGCATGATTTCAAGACCATTATGTGGTGCACAGCAAGGCACTGTCAGGTACAAACAAGCAGAAAGTGTATATGGATTGTACCATATTGGACCTATTTCTCCAATTACCAAATTAGAGAGACCACTGGATGACAGCCAACAAATTTCCAGTTCCTCATATTTTTGAATTTCAGTCGATTAGGATATGTTGGTAATATTAATTTTCATACTGATATATTAAGGAAAAGTAATTGTTACTTCTCGTTATTTTTGTTGTTAGAGGTGGAATTAGCAACAGGTGGAACAAACAAACAACAAGCAAACAAACAAAAGAAGTCAAGGAGACTTAGAGGTTGATGGAAAGAACCAACCATGGTTTACAAATGAACCAGAATTTTATCTTGAAGTATAGAGGGACAGCTTCTCATTCCCACTCCAGCTTCGTCAGAGGCACACAGATGGGGATCATCAGTCATGCAGAAGAGGGGTCACATCCAATGTTCTGGAAGCAAGAGTCTCTGGAGAGTTTCTGTGTGTACATAAGCTCATCTTCATGAGATTAGTAGAGTTCCGTTGGCCTAGCCTTTTTTCTTCTGGGACTGACAAATGTGGTTGCAGGCATGGCTGCTGGGGTATAACCAAACCTTCATCAGTGTCTTCAGCTTCTCCAGACCTACGCCGCTGAGTGTGTTCTTGAGTTCAAGGCTATGGAGTCAGGGTGAGGGCTCTGTTCATGGCAATCTTCAGAGGTGAAATAAATAAGACCATAGAGAACCCTATGCTGTACTGACTAATACTATAACTGTAAGCTCCATGGGACTGATAACATTAATTAAAATTCCATTTCTTGGTTGTACTATCTGTTCCTAGTGCTCAGTAGTCATGGGTAGCTGTTGGCTACCATAATGGATGGTGTAGAGTTCATTACCACAGAACCTTCTAGTGGGGAGTGCTGAGCCATTACAGAGTTTATTGTCCATCTGGCCTAGGCCTTGCCTTTCTAGCAATCCTTCCTGTGGGAGTAATCAGTGGCATAAGAACTTGTGTGGTAATCATTAATTTACAGCATTGTTACTGGGAAACTTTGAAATGTTTAATAAAATAGGAGAGGTACTATTGAGGATAGCATGCGCATTCCACTGAAGACTGTGTATCTATTAGGTGTTGGCATTCAAGTTGCGGAGAGCATATCCATTGGCTGCTGGGCATTCAGTTGAGAAAACAGCATAACCATAAAACTATAACTTTAAAGACTTGGCATGACACACAAGATGGCCTTCACATAATAAATTTTAAAAATAACAAGAATAAAACTTGTACATGTAATAAGATCCTGATTGCTAAAGAAACTACAATAAAAGACTGAAAGGGGGGGGCTGGTGAGATGGCTCAGTGGGTAAGAGCACTGACTGCTCTTCCGAAGGTCCTGAGTTCAGATCCCAGCAACCACATGGTGACTCACAACCACCCATAATGAGATTGGGTGCCCTCTCTACTGGTGCGTCTGAAGACAGCTACAGTGAATTACACTGGAGTGAGTGAGCGGGGATGGAGTTCAGTTCCCGGCAGCTACACACATGATGGCTCATGGCCATCTGCACAGCTACAGTGTACTCATACACATAAATAAAATAAAATAAAATAAATCTTTAAAAAAAGACTGAAGGTAAATATTGTCAGTTGTTAGCCATGGTTATGTCTAGGCAGCAGAACATTTCATAATTGTAATAGTTTTATATATTTATGATTTTCAAAAACCTCTACTCTTAGTGTATGAAAGGATGGTCTCTAGTATGTGCGAGTAGTCACTGAGTAGCAGTTAAATGGACCAACGAGGCTTGAACACTTGAAAGGCTGAGTGTTTTCCTCTTCTCCCAGTCTTACATTTCTTTGTGTTGATCCTGACCCTTCTGTCCTCCCAGCAAAGGATATGCACTGACTTGGGAAAGATAAAAATTGAATTGTTGTTGCATTTTCAGGTTTCTTCCAATTATAAGAGTCACTTCTCAGATTCTTCTCATCTAGAAAATTACCTTTCCTTAGGTTTAAACATGGCTGCTTTGAGGTAGAGCCTCTATTTTTCTCCCCCTGGCTGTGGTTTTGATTCATACATTTAATAATATTTACTGAGAGCCTCCTAAGTACCTGGTTGGGTTCCCACCTCCCCCAACTCAGTTATGCTTGATGAAGATCTCGGCTAGGAAGCCCAAGCTCACTTCTGACCTTCCCTCCTTTGCCTGGGCCTGCAGAGGTGTGGCAGCTTCAGTTGTCTCTCCAGTGCTGAATTCATAGAGTTTTCAAAACCTTGCCACTCACTAGATTTATGAAATTGTGCTAAGCATAATACAGAGTGCGTAGGAAACATGCAGTTGGCTAAGATACTAAGTTAAACGACAACTAGTGCGAGCTTAAGGAGTTATTTCAATGGTTCCACAGATGACAACCTTTCAGGCGTCTGAGTGGTTCTGACTGAACAGCCATTTACTCTCCATGTCTGAGCCTACTCAACAGCCAAGTTTTTCTCGCTTTGCTTCCTCTTTTGATTCCATAAAAGGTCTTTGGAATAGGCAGAAAGAAAGGGCAACTAAATAGACTTTTAGGAATCACAAAGAGTGGGAAATAGAGAATTTTCATGGGATTCTATTGATTCCAAAAAGATAAATTTTTTAAGAATGTGTTTTTTAATTGACAAAATACTTTGTGTTTATTGCGTATGACCTGATGCTTTGATGTATATGCACATTGCAGCATGGCTCAGTCAAGGTGTTAGATATGTGAGCATGCTGTCCTTTTTACAGAGGGACCACTCACAATTGCTGTGTTATTAGTACATCATGCCTTTCAGGGTACAATACGTTGCTATTATTTGTCTATATGATGTGCAAGATCAGTCCATATTATTCTCTTCCCTAACTGAAATTGTGTCTTCTGAGCAACATCTCACAATCTTTAAAAAAAAATATTCTTTCCTATCAAACATATTGCTGTGGTGTCATATTGAAAACTTTTATACTAGATCTGTCTACAACAACACAGACTCCCAACTCATTTTACTATTTATTAGACAGCAATTAAGAGAATTTTTTAGAACTGTCATACTCCAAGATGTTTTTATTATTAAGTTATTTATCTACACTACAACCTGATCACAGCTTCCTCCCTCCTCTCCTCTCAGTCCCTCCCTTTCACCTTCCTTTCTTCCCCAGCCATTCTTCGCAGAAAAGGAGAGGCCTCCCACAAATACCAACAAGCCTTGGCATATCAAATTGCAGCAAGACTAGGCACATCTTCTACTGAGGCTAGACAGGGCAGCCCAGTTAGGGGAAAGGCGATGTAGTCAGAGCCAGCCCCTGCTCCTGCTTTATGAATCCCCCATGAAGACCCAGCTGCACAACTGTTAAGTGTGTGCAGAGGGCCTAAGTCCGTCCCATGCGTGCTGTCTGATTGTATGCCAATATTTTCTTATCAAAATAGTATTTATGGTATTAAATTTACTATGAAAAATATAAGCCACTATATGAATTTTGCAACGTCAACACTCTAATATAGTATACGATCATGAAACAGGAAGTTGTCTGATGGACTGAGATGTCAGACCATGGATATTTTGCCCCCTTTCCTCAAGCTGATGGCATTGAAAGGTAGGATGAGAGACTTCTGTGAGTGTCTCGGAATCAAGAAGAGAATCATTGGTATGGTAGAAATGTTGAGAAATCTGTGATGAAGATGTAAGACAGATGCAGAGGTGAGAATTAATAATCATGCTTAGGCTAATAGACAGCCACGTTGCCCAGTGCGCTGGCTGCTCTGGTTAGTTTGACCTCTCAACTTGACACAGTCTGGAGTCATCTAAGATGAGAGACTCAGTTGGGAAATTGCCCGGATCAGATTGGCCCGTGTGCATATCTGTTGGAGATTGTCTTGACTGCTAATTGACATAGAATGGTTTACCTAGCTGAGCCTAAGCCAGTGTGAGCCAGCTGGAAACTAGAGCCCACCACAGCTTCTGCCATGCTTGTTGGCTGTGAACTGAGTGGAGGCGAAGGAAAGAAGGGCAAGCTTATCTTCAAGTCACTCTCTTGAGTTCCTGTCCTGCCTTCCCTTATGATGGATGGGGACCTGGAGTTCTACACCAAATAAAGCCTCGCCTCCCTCCATGGCTTTGGAAAGAGTATTTTATCACAGCAAGAGAAACAAAACTAGAACAGCGTCCATTAGTAATAAGGTCTGGGCTCAGCTTCCATGGGCTGCTTCCTTGATTTATTTTTCAATTTTGTAAGCACCATGTGGAGAAAGTACCATTTACTGAGTGCCTCACAAAGATGTTAATATCCAGACTCCCACAAAGTCAAGAAGCACACCCTGCCCTAAAGGCTGGAGATTTTTCCAGCTTGCCAATGGTGCCTCTTTATTTAGAGTTACCTTGACTTGTCCTTCATCTTTGAGAGAATCTTAGAATAAAATATAAAATATTTTAAAAATGTTATCCCCAAAAGATAATGAAGGAATTGCCTTATTTAAAACTTTTACTGCCATAGCTTTGTGTGGGATGTCTAAGTAAGACAGGAGAGCCGTGGTCGCTCCTGTGAGAGCTGCTGGGGAGAGGGAGTCAGGAGAAGAATGGCCGAGGCAGAGGAAAGATCAGAAGACACGAGACCTGAAACTGGTATGAGAAGAACTCCAAGGCAGACATCTTGGAGAGGACTTGCTGTAAAGCTCTTCAGCAGCAAGAAACAGTTCTAAGAACCGACACACGAGGTTACATAAAATCAGGAAGCAAAGAAGAATCAGGCAGAAGGAGTTCACCAGAGGGAAGAGCCAGAAGAATGGGGAAAGTCTTTGCCAACTACTCACTAGACAAAGGATTGATATCCATATCCATATCCGTATATGTATACACATGTATATATACATACGTGTTATATAATGTATACATGTGTGTATATGTATGTGTATATATATAAAATTAAACACCAAAAAAAAGAAAAAAACCCAAACCCAAACCATTTGATCAACAAGTGGAGTAAGAGAGGAATAGACCTTTCTTGAATGAAGAAACACAAATGGCCCCTAAATACTCGAAACACCGTCCAATCTCTTCATTTTCCAGAGAAATGCAACTTAGAACTGCCGTGAGCATCTGTGTCACCCCAGTCAGAATGGTAGCCATCAAAAACATAATTGGCAGCAAATGTCGGTGAGGCTGTGGGGAAAGAGTGGTCTTGGGCCAGCATGATGGTGCAGTTAGTAAAAGAACTTTTTACAGAGCCTGGTGGCTAGAGTTCAGTCCTCAAGACCCAAGTGGTGGGAGGAGAGAACAATCAGTTTATCTGACCTCCACAACTGTACAGGGCTGTCTCTTAAGTAAATAAATAAATAAATGTAATTAAAATGATTGTTTTTGGAACCATGGACCTGGTACTTGTTAGGCAAATCCTCTATTACTGGATTAAATCCCTAAACCTGAAAAATATTTTAAAGGAAGAAACCCTATTCACTGCTGGTGAAAATGTAAAATTGTGTACACATGTGTACCCATCTCTCAGAAAATCTGAAAATAGAAGGACCATATGACCAGCTACACCCCTCAAGTACACACCAGAAGGACTGAGTCAACATGTCACAAAGACACACATCCATGTTTATTGATGCATTGGTTACCCTGGAAATGGAAGCAGCCTAAATGTCTGTCACGAAGTATGTGCACAGAGGGGAGTTTTATGCAGCATGAAGGAGAATGAACGCAGTTGGAGGTTATTATGTTAAAGGCAATCAGAGCGTCACACATTGTCTCTCCTATGTAAAGCCTAGATTTAAGATATTATATGTGTATATACAGGTAAATACAGATGTATGTCTATACGTCATGTAATTAGAAAGAGAACCATGAAAAAGAGGAAGGGATCTTGAGGGAGGTGGAAAATAGAGAGCAGTGGAATACGTGTAATAGGAAAGCTGAAGTGGGGACAGGAAAAGAGAGGGGAGGGTAAACATGGAGGATAATGGTGCATATATGTATAATGGTGCATAGGTGTCTTATAGTGCATATGTGTTTAATGGTGCACATGTGCAAACATGCCATGATGAAACCCACTGCTTTGTGTGCTAACCTTAAAAAAATGAATTCAGCAAATGTTTTTAAGGATATTATAAATAATGTTTTTTCTTCACTTAAATCAGAACTGTGTAAGGCACATAGGACTGTGCTGAGAATGATATGTTAAACTAATGACACAACCTCTGAGGAGCAAAGGTGGGAGGACTGGGAAAGAGAGTGTAAGATGAGACCGGAAGGAGAGGAGGGAAGGGGGCTGCAATTGGATGTAAACTGAATAAATGAAAAAATTAATTAAAAACAAACAAATAAGCAAATAAAAACCCAAACCAAAGCAAAAACCAAAACCAACAAATAATATAGTAACAGAAAGCTAGATATTGTTGAGTACACCTTTAAACCCAGCACTCAGATACAGGGGAATCTCTGAGTTCAAGGTCAACTGGATTTACTAGTGAGTTCTAGGCCTGTCAGTACCAGACAACAACAACAACAACAACAAAGACAACAACAAACCTGTAACAATATCCAACTGAAATTCTAACATTTTGCTAAATTGTGTCTAGACATTTAAAAATTAAGATATAAAGTATCTCTGGTGTCTGAGGTTTCCCTTATCACAGGCAGAGTGTGACCAATTTGGATGTTCTATGTTTTTGCCAACTCTTAGTATTACCAGCTTTCTGAACTGTGGCCATTCAGGTTACTGGACAGGCTTTGTGGAAACTGCAGGAGAGATCTTGAGATCCTTGGTGTGGTGGTTTGAATATTTTTGGCCCAAGGAGTGGCACTATTTGGAGGTATGGCCTGGTTGGAGTGGGTGTGTCACTGTGGGTGTGGACTTTAAGACCCTTTTCCTAGCTGCCTGGACGCTAGCCTTCTCCTGTTTGACTTCAGAACAAGAGATGGAACTCTCAGCTCCTCTTGCACCATTCCTGCCTGGATGCTGCCATGCTCTCCCACCTTGATGATAATGGATTGAACCTCCGAACCTGTAAGCCAGCCCCAATTAAATGTTGCCCTTTATAAGAGTTGCCTTGGTTATGGTGTCTGTTCACAGAAGTAAAACCTTAACTAAGACACATGGCATCAATGTGCCAGTTGCTTCAATCTGTGTTGGCATCTGCCTATCAATTTAGTGTCCTGCTTCAATGAACCCCATTCCTGACTTACTTGCCCCCAATACATGTGGTTGCCACCTGATGGATTAGTGATTAATATAATGCTCATCTGTCAACCCTCACCATGCCACTCAGAAATAAAACCTGAGAAAACAAGGCTCCATGCAACTGCTCAGCAACCAAGATGAGAGCTTTCCATCTTCCCATTGTCTTTCCTATCCTAAAAATAGACACATCATAGAAAAGCCAAAAGAACAGACAAAGTATTGAGGAAAATGTTAAAATTCTCTGCTAATTGTGATGACATGGTATTACCCCCGTACAGAGGGTATTCACTTAGAGTGAGGCCCAGTATCTACCATAATAACAGTAAGTTTAGATTTCAGACAGAGTTAATGACGTTATCAATTTTAATCTGACCCATTGGCAGACATGATGAGCTTATCATTTCGTTAATGTAGCTGACCAAGCGTTTGATCCCGGCTGGGAGTGAGAGCTACCTCATACATTTATTTGTGCTTGCAGGGTTGGTATTATCCTCATGTGAGATTGTATTGCAGGAATCCTTCTGTTCGTGTTGTGGGGCTAGTTTAATTAAGACTATGTAATAATCCATATACCCCGTCACTGAGGCATACATAAACTGCTTTGTATTAGAATAAGAGAAAATGACAAAATGCAAAACTTCCCCTTGCTCCTCAGTCTCCCTCGACGGACCTGGCACACAACCTCTGTGGGTATCCCAGGGCTGGTCTGTGTTTTTCATTTAGGAAGGCCTCAGCTCTAATCCTTAAAGATGAGCAAGACTCCTGCAGTGTGTGTGTGTGTGTGTGTGTGTGTGTGTGTGTGTGCGCACGTGCCGTAGTTATTGACTTGAGTTCTCCCTGTCCTGGAGACTACTTTTGTACAGTACTAGGTCAGCCTCTTTCTTTTTCTTTCATCTTGTGGACATCACCAAACACCAGAGAAGAAAATAACAGATCTTATTTAAAGAAAACAAAACAAACAAACAAAAAATCCAGATTATTTGCTTTTCTACCAGCAAAAAAAAAAAAAAAAAAAAAAAAAAAAAAAAAAAAAAAAAATCACAATTTTAAAGGCATTTTCCCTTAAGAAAAAGTCCCTTGCCCTCTTGTGATGGATAATACTTTTCTTTCTGGTGCAAAGATAATTTTCTGTCTCAATTCATAAAGATACTAGGTTCCTACTATGTGATTGGTACCAGGTGCAAACCGCTCACTTGATGACCCAGGAACAAATCCAGAGGAGGGGACTAGAGTACCACCATTTGCTTCAGAAGTCTGTCACTGATGTAGACTTAAGTGGCCCTGCATCCTTAAGGCGGCACCACTAGCTGTGACACCACTCTGGTGGCCAAGTCTTTAACACAGGTCACAGTTAATACCCAGACTCCAGCAGGAGAGCTTAGCAGTCACCGGTGTCCTGGCCAGCTCTCTGGGCTTTCAGTCCCTACTTAAGCTACTGCCAGAACTCCCCTTCAAGGAACTCTGGCCTTGAGAGCTGGAGAAGGTAGAGGCTGAGAGCATTGATGGCTGCCCCAAAGCTACTTCATTTGAGAATGAATGAGGACCTAATGGGTAAAAGCCCAGCTTTTTCAACCTGTGGGATGTCTTATTTCTCAGTCTCTGGGGTGATGTAAGTTCCAGCTACCACAGAGTAAACATGGCTAACTTCATACCCTTGGTTGGCTTCCTTCTCCTATCTCAACCCCTGCCTGTATTTTCTAGAATCACCTCTCCAATTGAACTGGCCTTTTGTTTGCTTCAAAGATGCTCAATCCTATGCCTGGAAGGGGTATTGAGATAAGCAAACAAAAAACACCTGTAAAAAAGGGCTTCGATGTCTCAGAAGGTCAGTGCTGGTTCTCTTAAAAGAATAGAACGATTATTTTCTCAAGAGGATTGAGAGATCTTGAATGATGCCCCCATCTTAAGCCATCTGGATCCTAAGAACAGATCTGTGAACGTTAATTTACATGACTGACAACAGGATGTTGTCATCAGGGAAGATGAGATAGTGGGGTTAGCTGAATGGCCTATAAATGTCACCAGTGGAGTCTTCCTAAAATGAGGAAGATAGAGCCCTAGCTCAATTTGCAGGATCTACATGGTGAAAGGAGAGAATTGATTCACAGACTGTCCTCTGACCTGCAAACACACACACACACACACACACACACACACACACACACACACACAACCACAGAGAGGGGGGTAGGGAGGGAGGGGAGAGAAGAGAGGGAGAGGGAGAGGGAGAGGGAGAGGGAGAAAGAAATAAAAAAATAAATAAGTTTTTCAAGACAGGGTTTTTCTATGTAGCCCTGGCTGTCCTGGAACTCACTCTGTAGACCAGCCTGGCCTCGAACTCAGAAATCCACCTGCCTCTGCCTCCCAAGTGCTGGGATTAAAGGTGTGCACCACCACCGCCCAGCATAAATAAGTTTTAAAGGAGGCAACTGTATAGAGGTACAAGCTGACTTTAATGACAAGGTGCCCAGAAGGTGGTGAGCTCAGAGAGTGCCGCTTTGGTGGTAGGGAGGACCCAGGGAAAGAGTTCTCTCCTGGGAACACTGCTATGGATTTCTACCCAGCAAATTTTATCTTGGACTTTTGAATTCTGTCACTATGAGAGAATGGATGTGTTGTTTTAAGCCACCAAGTGTATGATCCCTTTGCGTGTCAACCCTAACCTAAGGCAGTGGTGTGGGGCACAGTGAAAGAGAAAAGCAATTTCCATTGGTCACCAAAGCATCCCACTCACTACGACCTGTTCTCAAGTGGAGCTTGAACCATTTGTGCCATGCCTTCATCCTCTTGGATGCTGATATTTGGCCCTAGACTCATGAGGAATTTCCAGTGGGTTTCAAGGACAACAGAAAGGAAGGGTTTCTGAGGGCTAATGAAGTAAATCAACACCCACTAAGGTGAAATCATAAATACACATTAAGAAAGCTAAATGGAGGAACCCCAGTGGCCAGGCCAGTTCCCCACTGCTATTAAAATTAACTTTAATCATTGATCCGGCTCCTTGTCATGTGAAGACTCGTATCCCCAGCCCAGCAATGGGATCATTATTGTTTATGTGGGCCAAAGGGTTTCCGTTATCTGCAGCCCAGATCTTGCTCACTTTAGGAGTCACAGTATTCAGGGATCCTCTGCCATATGCATTTGGTGTCCAAAGCTGCATGTTTTGAAAATTTAAGCCAGCTGCAGTGGTGGTGCCTATAATCCCAGCTACCTGGGAGGCTGAGACCAGATGTTCACTAGAGCCCATGAGTTTAAGGTTACCATGCATGAGAATCTGTCCCCAAACAAAACAAAACAGTAACACAGCAAAACTTAAAATGGTATTTTTGAGATAATCAAGGGAATTTGAATATGGTTTGATGCAGAAGAATCATTGATTTCGCTGGGCACTGTCCTAGTTTGCTTTCTATTGCTATGATAAAACACCATGATCAAAAGACTCTGGAAGGACATGGTTTATTTGGCTCACACTGCCAGATCACAGGCCATCATTGAGGGAAGTCAAGGCAGGAACTGGTGTCAAGGCCATGAGGAAATGCTGCCTACTGACTTGCTTCCATGGGTTTTCTCAGTTTGCTTTCTTATGCAGCCCAGGACCACTAATGCAGGGATAGCACCCTTCACAGTGGACAGGATCTATATGTCAATCATTAATCAATGAAATGCCCCATAGACTTCCCTACAAGCTAATCTGATGGAGGCATTTTTTTTCAGTGGAGGTTTCCTCTTCCCACATGACCTGAGGTTTGTGTCAAATTGACCAAACCAAACAAAACAAACAAAGAAACCTAACCAGCACATGTATGATAGGTATTGTGCCTAGTAATAAATAAAATGTCCATAGTTTTAGAACTGTGTAGGAGATGGTGAACGAATGCAATAGGAAAGCAAGTGGGAA
Source organism: Mastomys coucha (assembly GCF_008632895.1). NCBI lineage: Eukaryota > Metazoa > Chordata > Mammalia > Rodentia > Muridae > Mastomys > Mastomys coucha. Next base: position 2,297,084 of record NW_022196900.1, on the reverse strand, counting down.
AAGAATTTTTCTATTACCAACATCATATTAATATGAATATAATGTTCTATTACTAACATAATAGAGAACTGTAGCAGAAAGACAAAATGTAGATACAGAGAGAAAAAGAACAAAAGGGAGGAGGAAGAGAATGAAAGTGTCTTAGCCACTTTGGAATAGCTGGAGAGGTGACCCTAACAAGCAACGCAAAGGAGAAAACATTTATTGGGTTTACAGTTCAAGAGTAGAAGAAACAGTCCATCAGGGCAGGGAAGGAGGGGCAGCAGGAGCAGGAGGGTCACCCTCACTCCTACCCCCATCCCCCACCCCTCCACCCCCCATCTGCTCTCTGGAAGAAGACAGAACAGGAAGTAACAACAGGCTATAAACTCACACTTAAGGCTATAAAAGTGTCTTCAGCAAGGCTTTGCCTCCTCAAGGCTCCACAGCCTTCTCCAAGCGCAGCAGGAGCTGGGGACCAAGTGCTCAAACAGGAGAGGCTTTGGTGGACGCTTCTCATGCACACCGCAGCAGGCAGGCAGGAAGGGCAAAGGGATCTAGTACAGAACATCTTGATAATTCAGTTTAGGACATGGGCCTTTGTTATATTATTGCATGCAAATTTTATATTACATTAAAGGTGGTTTTTATTTGTCTATTCAGTGCTGGGGGTCAAGCAGCACCTTGGGCAATCATTCTACCATTGAGCTACATGCCTAGCCTTTGCACTAAGTTTTAGGGTTTTTTTTTTTTTTTCTGGAAATTAAATTTCTTAAAGGAATATTAACAAACAAACAAACAAAAGCAGTCTTCTAATAGGGGAACTTCAGAGAAAAGATTGAAAACATGGGCCAGAACTGACAGGCTTCATATTAGGATTCTGAGTTTTCTAGCTGTGTGACCTTAGGTAAGTTATTCAGTCTCTCTGTTTTCAAGTTTCTTATAGGCCAAGTGATTCAAAGAATAGTATTTACCTCAAAAGACTGCCGAGGATGCACAGCAAGGTAATACTTCTGAAACACAGGCTGTCACAGGGCACCATCAACATTTATTAATTTTTTTAAAGATTTTATTTTATTTATTTTATGTGTATGAGTACACTGTAGCTGCCGGCCCTGCTCGCTCTGGCCCCGCTCGCTCCGGCATAATTCACTGTAGCTGACTTCAGACTCACCAGACGAGGGCATCAGATATCATTACAGATGGTTGTGAGCCACCATGTGGTTGCTGGGATCTGAACTCAGGACCTTTGGAAGAGCCGTTAGTGCTCTTACCCGCTGAGCCATCTTGCCAGCCCGACATTTATTAATTTTAATATTCTTCATTAGACTGGTAATACCTGAAAGCATTTTTGACTCCTTGGGAGACATTTGTTAATTTTTAGAGGCATTTTTAGTTGTTACAGCATGGGCTGCTGGTGCATCTAACGGATGGAGCCCAGAGACATAGTGAAATTGGTTATGGTGGATAAACTGGCTCCCGAACAAAGAATTACCTGGATTGCAAGTTAATGTGGAAGGATGGAAACTGCACCACTTTTACTTAGACACTAAAACACTAGAATATATGGAAAAGCAAAATAAAATCAACACTTCCCATGTCTTTTTTTTTCTATGTAGAGATGGTCACAAGACCTAGAAACTCATGAAAAGAAAATATCTTGATTAAAGTTAAGATATTGAGGTAAAATCCTAATTTCTCCACTCCCTCTAGTGATAGTTTGACCTCTCCTGAAACTGTTGTAACATGGGGAATGCTGTCCGAGTGTCCAGCCTCTGGGAAGTGTACCACTTAGTGTGTGATGAACTATCGTTACCTTTCTGTTGTTGTAGACCACCATGGCCAAGGAAGCTTATAGGAGAAGAGTTTGTTTGGGGCTTGGAGCTCAGGGTATAAAATTCCATCATTGGTGGGGCAGCATGACAGCAAGCAGGAGGCATGTGTCCTGGACCAGCAACTGAGAGCTCACATCTCAAATCACAAGTAGGAAGCTGAAAGTGCACTGGGACAGTGGGAGGCATTTGAAACCTGCCCCTGGTAACATACCTTCTCTAATAAGGTCACGCCTCTTAATCTTTCCCAAACAGTTTTACTTACTGAGGATAAAGTATTTAAACATATGAGCCTATGGGGGCCACATACAGCTACACATATAGCTATATATATGGCACATATAGCTGCCATACTATGTGAAGTCATGAGTGACACACTTCAAAAATCTTGATGGAATGTGACCTGGAAACTACTTCTATGAAGAAAGTGTAGGCAACTTATGTCCTTTAAAAGTCCATAATGTCTGACCTTAAAATATATGTCAGGTGGATGAACACAGATGTTCTTCATGGCTATTCGATGTATTTTTAATTGTGGAAAATAAGAATATCTAAACTAAGCATAAAAATTTCAGATTAGGGGCTGGCGAGTTGGCTCAGCGGGTAAGAGCACTGACTGCTCTTCCAAAGGTCCTGAGTTCGGATCCCAGCAACCACATGGTGGCTCACAACCACCCGTAATGAGATCGCACACCCTCTTCTGGTGCGTCTGAAGACAGCTACAGCAAATTACACAGGAGCAAGCAGAGGTCCTGAGTTCAATTCCCAGCAGCCACACACATGATAGCTCATGGATCTGTACAGCCACAGTGTACTCATACACATAAAATAAAATAAAAAATAAATAAAAACAAAGATTAAAAAAGATTTCAGATTAGCAAAAACAATCCTGAATAATAAAATAGCTCCTAAAGATATTACCATCCCTGGTCTCAAATTGTACTACAGAGCTATGTTAATAAAAACAACGTGATATCAACATAAAACCAGACATATTAACCACTGGAATAGGATGACCAGGAAATAACTTCACACACCTATGGACACCTGAGGTTTTTTTTTTTTTTTTAAGATTTATTTATTATTATAATTAAGTACACTGTAGCTGTCTTCAGACACACCAGAAGAGGGCGTCAGATCTCATTACAGGTGGTTGTGAGCCACCATGTGGTTGCTGGGATTTGAACTCAGGACCTTTGGAAGAGCAGTCGGTGCTCTTACCCGCTGAGCCATCTCACCAGCCCGACACCTGAGTTTTGAAGAGGTCAGAAATATACACTTGAAAAAAAAAGCTTCTTTAGCAAATGGTGGTGGTCGAACTGGATAGCTGCATGTAGAAGAATACAAATGGACTCATACTTATCACCCTACACAAAACTCAACTCCAAAGGGAACAAAGACCTCAGCATAAGTCCAGTAACATTGAACATGATAGAATAAAAAGTGAGAATAGCCTTGAATTCATTGGCACAGGAGACAACTTCCTGAACAGAACATCAATAGTGCAGGCACTGAGATTGACAATTAATAAGTGGGACCTCATGAAACTGAAAAGTATCTGTATGGCAAAGGGTACCATGATTCAGACAAACAGCAGGCTACAGAATGGTAAAGACTTTTACCAATTACACATCTGATAGAGAGCTAATATCTAAAATATATAAAGAACTAAAGAAATCAAGAAAATAACACGATTAAAAATGGGATGCAAGATCTAAACAAAGAGTTCCCCAAAGAGGAATCACAAATATGAGAAGTACTTAAAGAAATATTCAACATCTTTTTAAATTTCTTTTTTATTAGATGTTTTCTTTATTTACAATATCTCCTTTCCCAGGTTCCCCTCCAAAAATAAAGTAATACAGAAGTAGAGGCTCATAACCATCCATTGGATTGAGTACAGGGTCCCCAATGAAGGAGCTAGAGAAAGGACCCAAGGAGCTGAAGGGGTTTGCAGCCCCTTAGGATGAACAACAATGTTCAACATCTTTAGCCATGGGGCAATGCTGACCAAAACCACATTGAGATTCTATCTCATACCAGTCAGAATGGGCAAGGTCAATAAAGCAAATGACAGCTCATGCTGCATCTATGTGAACTAGGGGGAACATTTATCCATTGCTAGAGAGGGTGCAAACTTGTATAGCCATTATGGAAATCATTGTGGCATTTCCTCAGGAAGATGGTGGTTGATCTACCTTAAGATGCAGCTATACCACTCTTGGTCATATATCCAAAGGACACATCATCCTACCACAAGGACACTTGTTTAATCATATTCCCTGCTATTCTATTCACAACATCCAGAAATTGGAAACAATCTAGATGACCACCAACAGATGAACAGATAAAGAAAATGTGGTATGTTTATACAATGAGATATTACTCAGCTGTTTAAAAAAAGCAGAACTCATGAAATTCTCGGGTAAATGGAGCTAGAAAAAAAGGTTTCCCAAGTGAGGTAACCCAGACCCCAAAAGGCAAATATGGTATTTACTTGTAAGTGGATGTTAGCTTCTTAGCCTTTAATGAGCATTGCACGATTAGAATAACCACAGAGGTTAGGTGCAGAGTAAGGGACTAGGGAGAAGGAAGGCTCTCCCAAGGAATGGGAAACACAATATATAACCATGGAAAGACTGGGAAGGGGAGAGACTGGAATGGGAAGATTAAATGGAGAGAAAGAGGAAAGAGAGAGTGAGGGAGGGAATACAAGGATGGATAGCTAATACTGAGGGCCACTTGAGGGTCATATGATACCTACTACAGTAGATGCTTCTTAAAATATCTACATGTATGAAAGTAACAGGAAAGTGACAAAGAATCAACAAAACATCTTTTGCCACAAAGTGAAACCTCCTGTGTCAGAAACGGGTTACATTTAATTGAATTGTTGGCCTAAGGAGCCCTATGGGAACTACCAAACAACTAAGGTTATTGCCAACGCTATTAAAGGCTCTCAACAAACTGATGGTAAGGCCCTATTGCTGAAGACAATACCTGTATGTTATGTGTAGCTTTTGCTTCCCTGCCTTAACTTTGGGAACAGGCAGTGTTACTAGCCCCTCCCTGCCCAGGTTCCCTCAGATCATCCAATGAAAAACAACACACACACACACACACACACACACACACACACACACACACACACACCAGTTAATCTTAAAATGCCTTTGCTAACTCAATGACTGAACACTCTAACCCCTTCCCCCCCAGGCATAATCAAATAGAGTGACCAATGGCCACCCCAACTGAAAACTCACATGGCTGATTGACCTTATCTCCTGCTGCTATTCTTCCTTCTCCTCCTCAGCTCTCTTGATTCTTCTGCGTACTCCCAAGCAACTCTAAGTGTCCCGCCTCATCTTCAGTCATTGGTCACTGGTGTCTTTATTGATGGATCAAGAACCAATTGGGGAACAGGGCCTTAGGATCAGAACCAACCTCTACACCTTCTGCATTGAACATGAAGAAGTCAAGCTGGTGCTTAATCAGAGCCTTCACTCATTTACTACTTTGCTACTGACTGGTGTTATACTGGAAGGCATGTTGCATTCTATTAGAAGAAGAAGGCAAACACCAAGGCCTACTACAAACCCTTTGATCACTACAATGGTGACCTGCCCGTGTGATATGCTGGTGCAATAGTGGCACAAAAGTTGTGGGAGTAACCAACCATTGTCTGATTAGTTTGGAGACTCACTGCATGCCACAGAACCCATGCCTAACACTGATCCAGTAGCCAAGAACCTGAGACTATCAAGGCCACAGACCTAGGGGAAAAACCAAATAATATTCTGCTAAAGAAATAGCAATAAAAACAACTCTTAATGACATTCTTTATACCCATAGGTCAGTGTCACACTCAACCATCACCAGAGAAGCTTCCTTGTACTATAGATGGGAACAAATACAGAGACCCACACCTGAACAATGTGTACTGAGAGTGGGAGACTTTGTAGCGTTCAGTTCTAAATGGGATATCTTCATCAAATCTCTCTCCTCAGGGCCAAGGGAACTCTGTGGAAGAGGGAACAGAAAGATTGTAAGAGCAGCAGTAATAAAAGGCACTAAGGAAACCATGTCTTCTATTCACAAGACTGACACCCAGATGAATTCACAGAGACCATGGTAGCATGCACAGGGCATGCACAAGTCCAAGCTAGATGTAGACTCATCACTGAGAGGGGAACTGGACACAGGCCCCCATCCTTATTCCACATGCTATGTCCAAGTATCAATTAATGGCAAAGAACAATTAATTTTCTCCAATAGAATCTTACTGAGTATGCAAAATAAGTTCAATGGTATTTCTGGTTTTTTTTTGTTGGTGTTGTTTTACCTCATAATGCTTTCTCTGGGTATTTTTTTAAACCTTACTGGTCTTTTGTTTATATATTATGGTACATACATACATACACACACATATTATATATGCTTATATATAGTATATATTTATATGTATGGTATATGCTTACATATGGTTTGTATTTTATAGTGTGTGTGTGTGTGTGTGTTTATGCTTTGCTTTTCCTGTTTGTTTTTAATTCTGATCTGTTTTTTTTAATTGCTTGTTTTCTAAAGAGAGGGGAGCATGGAATTGGATGGGAGGTAGGAATGTGAGACTGTTGGGAGGATTTAGGAGTAGGTGGGGGAGGGGAAACTGCTATCATAATATATTATTGTATGAAAGAATTATTTTCAATAAAGGCTCCAAATTGGAAACAATTAATAAATTGGGATTGGTTGATTAATTCTGATAGATTGGTGCAACAAAAATGTTGTAGCCTTTAAAATTATTATCCTTATGTATTCTGTATCTTACATAGAAAGGTATCCATAAAGTGTCAGTGAAAAATAAGCCCAGGCAAGGCTGTGTGCTGACAGGGATCACACACTGGAAGTGTGCTCTCAACTAGTGATGACAGAAAGTTAAGTCACTGGGATGAAGGAAAGAAGACACCCTGTCCCTTCATCTCCTGGTACCCTGGAGAGAAGGAGCAGGGTGCACCAGGAAACTGGTCTAGCAGAAATCTCTCATCTCTGTTGCTCTTCTTTAAACAGGCATGGTCTTGCCACTGGTCAACAAATACTTTGCATCCAGGTGTTTAGCAGGAGTTTAGATGTGGCTTTTTTGGAAGCACCTGGAGTCTGGATTCCTGGTTTTTCAGACAGTTGGCTGCACCTTCCCCCTCTCTCACCTTGCAGGGGGCATCTACTAAAGGCTCCAGCTAGCACAATGCAAGCACTTGAAAAGAGCCTGCGGTCAGTAGGCCACCTGCTCACTTATCCAAGCAACTGGATTCCTTGGTCTTAAAATGAGAGACCACTCCCAAGATGTCTTCTAACAGCTCTCTGAGTTCTTCATGTTTATGATTATGAGATTTCAACCATTGTGGATAGTGGGTTCTGTTGTGGGCAACCCCCTGTTGGTTTCCTCTGGACTTTTTAGGCTTTTGTAGCATCAGTAATTCCAGCCAGTCAAGTGCTTTTGAGATTTAAAGAGTAAAGTCAGTGTCTTGCTATGGATAACAGCTCACTTGGAACTGAATCATTATCAACAGAGGATACTATGCTTGATTCACTGTAACTTTAAGACTTTTAGTTCTAGTAAGAACTATCTACTCCTTAAAGGAACTCATGACCCCGGAGAACTTACTCAAACTCCCCAAGTCTGAGTCCTTTGTGTAAATAATAAAGGAGGTACTCAAAAGAGCACGAATTGGTAGGAAATGGAATTCTTCATGGGCACAAAGGAAAGTGTTTGAGTAAGTGTCATACTCTGGTGGTGTGTAATTTTTTTCTTTTTCTTTGTTTCTTTTTGTGAGACAGGGTCTTACCCTGTAGCCCAGGATGGTCTGGCATTCTTTACATAGCCCAGGCTATCCTTGAACTTGTGTTAATCTTCTCAGTTCTCTCTTACGTTGAGATTACAGGTGTGTGCTACTCGGCTCAGATATTGGAGGGGGTATATTTCTAAGTTTGTGGGAGCCTTTGGGTGTGGGAAAGACCTCTTTTCAGTTTCTCTTCTCTGAAGGATAGGGCCTTTAGAATGGAGTGGTGCACTCATCTGCCTGGAACTCTTAGGGACACATCCAGGTGAGTGAGGACTCCACAGGGGAGGGCGTGCTTGAACCTGAAGTTGCATGGACCCTGTAAATGTTGACAAGCTTTGTACATTTCTCACTTTCCAGCGCAATATTGCCACTGAAGGTTTCCTGATGAGAGAAGAACAGGAAGAAAATAGATAAGTCTGTGTACACAGTTTTATTTATACCCAGTCTTGTTCCAAAAAGGCTTACTTATAAACCCCTGTTCTGGCCCCAACACCAATGGGCTATGAAGAGGTGGGGCTGGGTCTCTCAAAAGGCAGGTTCATTTTCTTTCTCTCTAAGCTTTGGTGACTGAGGAATGTCAGCCCCCTGCCCTGGTACCCACTGTGTTCTTCGCTCAACTCCATCTATGCCTAAAGCCACAGTAAGCATTTACAGGAGTCTAAGATGGCTCAGGCAGTATTTTCCCACTGTGAGTAGGTCCAGGGGTGGATTCTCATTGTCTGTTCATGCTTGCGCCAGTGTTTAGCCTTCAATCCAGTCACTTGGTCATGTAATTGGCAGTGTATGGGTAGCATTCCCCACCCTCTCTTCCACGGTATTCACAGTGCATGTTGTTTATATTCACAGTGGCCAAAAAGTTGCCAAGGGGAGAGGGGGGATGTCTTACTTTGGAGGAGTAAGTGCAGGAAAACAAAACTCCACACAAATAAAAGTAGAGGAATATGTCTTCACAAAGTGTCTAGCCTCAGGCTAGAAATATGGCTCAACATGTAAAGGTGCTTCCCTCCAAGGCTGAGGACCTGAGTCCAGTCCCCAGGACCTGGTGGGAAGACAGAACCTACTCCTGAACATTTTTGAAATGTTACCTTCTGACCATCCCCAAATAAATCAGGAAAAAAGTAAGTAAAAACCACGTTCAAAGCCCCCGTCCGCTGTATCCCATCCCCCCCCCCCCCCCCCCCCCCCCCCCCGTCCCCACCATCTTCCCTCAAGTGAACAAAGACAAAAAAACATCTTAGGATGGTGCTAGGGGCGACTCCTCTGCTGGTCAGCTGCTGAGCCTTAGGAAGCTTGGAGGCCTTCAGATCGCCTCATCTTTTTTTTTAAAAAAAAAATCTGTAAAATGAAGATAATAATATTGATATATTATTATAACCTGATAGGAACAATGAGGGCTACAGGTCACCACCTCTAACTCAACAGCTGTGCTCTCTGGAGAACACTGCTTGTGGCAGATCCTAGGTGGGCACCCGCCATGACACATGCCAGTGTCTTCCCACAATGATGGTGAGAATAGGCGGTGGATAATCAGTGCTGTTGATGTGCCGGCAAAAATCTTAAGTACCCTGTTTCATTTAATTCTCTCAGGGAGGACTGCTAAGTCCTCTGCTTAGACATGTGGAAACTGAGGCACAGAGTTTGGGCAGGTTTTATAAGGACTTCTAGTAGGCTGATCAGGCTTAATTTATTAAATGTAAATTATATTCTCTTCCTCTCTTATAACTTCCATAGCTCATTGTGTTAACTTCCTTCGATTATACCTTTAAATCAGAGAAGGAGAATTTGCGGATGACCCTTAGAGGAAGTCCACACTGCCACATCTGCAGTATCTTGTGATTCACAACAGAGAGGCTGCGAGACACCTCAATTCATCATTCTCCATCCCTTTTGCTCTTTCCATTTCTGACTGACAGTTCTCATTTAGGCACTGAATCCAGGACTTGGCAATACTGTTCATGTTCAAAGACTAAGTCAAGTGGTTCTGATTTAATTTTTATCACAGTCTATCCTGAGAAGCTCAGGGTACCTTCTGCTCCTCCAGAAAGTAACTTCTGGTGGTCCCCATAAAAAACTAGAAGGAGGAAGAGAAACCTGCAAAAGCTGGAGTGGCTGGGGCATCTCATGGGAGTCCTGGCTTCAATTCACCTCATCTTGTGGGAGGTGTAAATGTTGCCTTACTTCCAGGAAATCTTAATGATTGCTAAAACAATAAGTGGTTAATATTTAAAAAAAAACATGGAAAAGCACAGGAAAATGTAAAACAGGAGACTATAAGAAGGAAATTTTACATCAATTGTACTGTCGTCGCTCTGATAAACAGTGGGTTAGCTCTCTGCAAAGTTCTAGGACATATGTGAGATCTTTGAAATATATTCAATTTGTATATTTGTCACTTAATGTTATGATAAAATGTGATATTATAACTTATGTACAAAGACAATGTAAAATTTACCAATTGCATAATGTTGGGTCATGTGGAACTGGCATTTTAAAGAAAGATAAAGTACACCCTATATTCAGCACAAGTCAGTCTAGAAATAGACCATTATCCGGATTCCTGCTCTCCTGTGTGCTGTGCTCCTCCATGACTGAGTCTTTCTTTTATCTTGCAAGGTAGTGACTACTTTTGAGACTGTTTATTTCTTACCCCACCAGCTGTCACAGATCCATTAACAGAGGCTGTCCCAGTGAATCCCCACCCTTCCTCTTCTGCTCTGCTGTTTTCTTCCATGAAGACTTCTGCATTTGTTCTTAGGACTTACTTTGGTTAATGGGACAAATAAGTGTGCAAATAAATGTTTTAGAAGATGCTAGCACACAGGGTTTGAGTCTTTTATTCTGTTCTTTAACAATTGCACTCACGTGTGGTTCTGTTTTCCAAGTCTTCTGTTGGGATATCCAGGCTCTGCTGTTCACCAGGTAGGAAATGATGGAGCTAAGCCTGGAATAGGTGGATCAGCGGGATCCTGGTCCTGCAATGAATGTGATGTGATCTCTCTCTCTCTCTCTCTCTCTCTCTCTCTCTCTCTCTCTGTCTCTGTCTCTCTGTCTCTCTCTTTCTCTCTCTCTGTCTCTGTCTCTCTGTCTCTCTCTGTCTCTGTCTCTCTCTGTCTCAGGTAGAAGATTGGGGGTCAGGCTACCCAAATCAGGCAGAGAAGATAAAGCCCTGCTACGAAAAGGGAGCCCTCTATTTTGCACTGAGCTCAGAGAAGCTGTCTGGACATGGTAGACTACAACCTTAGTAGTGAGGTGTAACACTCACGTGTATAATGCGTTCTGGTTACTATCACCCATGGTACCCTTTCATCTCTCTCCCATCTTTACCATCCCTCCCTCTTCCCTACAAGTCACTTTCCAAGGTTTGAAAACCTGTCTTAGTTAGGGTTTCTCCTGCATGAAGAGGCACCATGACCAAAGCAACTGTTATAAAGGAAAACACTTGATTGGGGCTGGCTTGCAGTTTAGAGATTCAGTCCATTATCATCATGACAGGAAGCATGGCAGTGTGTAGGCAGACATGGTGCTAGAGAAGTATCTGAGAGTTCTGCATTCAGATCCAAAGGCAGCAGGACGAGTACGTGAACTACTGGTTCTGGCTTGAGCATTTGAAACTTCAAAGCCCACCTACCCCCGTGTACCCCCCCTTGATATACTTCCTCCAATAAGATCATACTGATTCTAACAAGGCCAACCTCTAATAATGCCATTCCCTATGGTCTATGGGTGTCATTTTTATTCAAAATACCACATTATACCCCCTGGCCTCCATAGTCTTGTAGGCATATCATAATGCAAAATGCATTTAGCCCAATTTTGAAATTCCCCATAGTCTACCACAAAGTTCAACGTCTCTTCTAAGACTCATGCAATCTCTTAACTGTAATTCCCTGTAAAGTCAAAATGAAAAAGTAGTTCATATAGCATGATGGTTTGTATATGCTCGGCCCAGGGAGTGGCACTATTAGGAGGTGCGGCCTTGTTGGAGTAGGTGTGTCACTGTGCCCGTAGGCTTTATTTAATACCTTAGTCAGAGCTGTCTGGAAGTGAGTATTCTGCTAGCAGCCTTCAGATGACAATGTATAACTCTCAGCTCCTCCTCCATGCCTGCCTGGATGCTGCCATGTTCCAACCTTGATGGTAATGGACTGAACCTCTGAGCCTGTAAGCCAGCTTCAATTAAATGCTGTCCTTTGTAAGACTTGCCTGGGTCATGGTGTCTGTTCATAGCAGTCAAACCCTAAAACTCATACTTTCAACTTACAATAGCACAGGATACACATTATCATTCTAATAGGGAGGAAAGGGAACACAGCGAGGTGATACTAGATGAAAGCAAGACTGGAAACCTGCTGGGTAAACTCCAAACTTTGCATCTCCATGGCTGATGTCAAAACATCCTTCAGGGGCTGGTGAGATGGCTCAGCGGATAAGAGCACTGACTGCTCTTCCGAAGGTCCTGAGTTTGGATCCCAGCAACCACATGGGGGCTCACAACCACCCGTAATGGGATCTGATGCCCTCTTCTGGTGTGTTTGAAGACAGCTACAGTGAATTACACCAGAGTGAGCAGAGGTCCTGAGTTCAATTCCCAGCAACCACACACATAATAGCTCACGGCCATCTGTACAGCTACAGTGTACTCATACACATAAAATAAATAAATAAATAAATAAAGTAAAACAAAACATCCTTCAGATCTCCAGCTCCTTTCAGCTTTGGTGACTGTAAACACTTTTCTCTCTTAAGCTGTTTCCATTCCTCCTTAGCAGTTTTCCTCAGCAGGTGTCCTATGACTCTGGCATCTTTAACAGCTTGGGGTCTCCTAGGCAATCCAGGCTTCACCTTCACAGTTTCATACAATGATCTCTCTGGACCTTCATGCAAGGACACTCCTGCCACTTGCCTGGATTCAGTGGCTTTCCTTAGTTATGGAGGAAGATTTCATAATCCTCCTCTTGTACCCTTGTCTCTAAAGCCAGAACTACATAGCTGAAACTGCCAAGTTTTGCTGCTTGCTAGGACTGGAATATGGTCCCCTTGTTCAAATCATTTTCATCAGTTTTCAATGTTTTCCTTCACTGCCTGACCTTGGTTGCCCTGGAACTCGCTCTGTAGACCAGGAGTCCTTGAACTCAGAGCTGTCTCTGCCTCTGCCTCCTGAGTGCTGGGATTAAAACTGTGCACCGCCATGCCTGGTCCTAAGTTTTTCTTTAATTCCTTTTCCCTAGAGGAAGCGTAGCTGGGCGGGGTCTTGCTCTGAGGTTACCAATCCCTTTAGCTCACTTAGTATCAGGCTTTTTAAATTTGTTTACACTTCCTAGTTAATTAATTGCTTAATAGCATTCCTGATTTGATTCAAATAATTTAAAGGAGAAAGTTTAAAGAGATGGTTTTAGTTGTTTTGCCAGAACAACAAGATGTAATAAACTTAGAATCAAGAATAGAATGTGCCCCTTCCTCTTAGGATATTAACTAAAGGCTGCATAATAAGGAATATAATGAGCTTTCATAAATTATACTAAGAAGATATATAGGTTTGGGACAAACTTTTGATCAAGGAAAAATGTTTATTCTAGGTCAGGTCCAAGGATAAAGCCACGGTTGTGGGCTATGATAAAGCAAAGCCAGGTAAAACTGATGCTCTGAACTTATAATGAGCTTGTGAATGAGACACTGTTGGGAGCCGTGAATCTTGAGAGGCATTCGCCATGGCAAGATGGCGCCTACTTCCGCTGT
>NW_022196900.1:2281013-2281168 GCF_008632895.1 Mastomys coucha | reverse complement strand
GATTGTAAAAGTCTCATGTCATTTTTAAAGAAATGCACTCAGACCTTGCACACTGGTGTCTGATGTGTTTGTCAAAAGTCTTTAACCCCAGTACCTGCGAGACGGGGCTGGGCGTGGTGGCGCATGCCTTTAATCCCAGTGCTTGGGAGGCAGAG
>NW_022196900.1:2272902-2281003 GCF_008632895.1 Mastomys coucha | reverse complement strand
GTTAACTCCTAGTGGACAACTGTTTGCGCAAGTGCGTAGAGTACTGTTGGCGCATGTGCGTAGAGTGAAAAGACGCCATGTCACAGCCCATCCCAGGGCGTTACATAGGGTAATGAGCGAACAGCCAATCATGAGCAGACACACCAGGCTGTGGGCAGATACATGCACTGTGGTGTATATAAGCAGTGCAGATTTTGGGTTCGACCCTTTTTCCACCATGGATGGAGACAATAAAACAGTTGCTGCAGAAGGAACCTAGAGTGTCCGCGTGTCTTCTTTCCGGCGAGAGGACCACGCGGGCTACAAGACACTACTTTGAACTCACTATCAACATCCTTCTGCGACTCCCCTTTTGTGTAATGTTTCATCTATGAGATAATTTTATAAAGAACTTTTGTCTAAGAAAGTGTAAAAGACACTGAGGGAAAAAATAAAGTGTGGCATTTGTGGCTCTGTCTATATGTATGTACATACATACATGTGTTGGTATGTATGTATGTATGTATGTAAGTATGCAGGAACACTTGTGGAATTGTTGAGACAGTGGTCAGACCTGGCCAAATTATGTGTATGAGTTTGTGCATGTCTACTGTATGCATGCCCTTTTCTCTATCTTTTCTTTCTTACCGGCTCACAAAAAGTTAATGAACTCGCAGCCTCTTGCCTGACCAGTAAGGGGTCCCATGAGCCAGAGAGAAAGTAAGACTTTTTTTTTTTTAATTTCCTGATGCTATCAGAATCTATTTAGCAGCTTTTGGCTATAGAATAGTAAAGAGTTAAAGACAGGAGAGTTTCCAAAGGCAAGGCAGCTTTGGCCCCGATCGCAGATGATTCCATACCCCTTTGCTGCTTTCCTTAGTGAAGTGGGTGCTGAGATAAGCCCCTGGCAAAGAACAAATGTTTGGATTAGCTGGTTCTTTTATTACATTTCTGTTTCATTAATATCATGTCTGTCATTAATCTTCTGCCTACTTGATGTTGCTGAACCTCTGGTTTCAACGGCATAGGCTCTACAAGCATAAAGAAAACGCTCTGTTCTTTCCCCAGTTTCTTCGTTTGCTTTGGCTTTGTTGCACATAGGCATGTGTTACTCTACACTGAACTGGGAAGTGAGCATACCTCTAGAGTCTCCTGTTCCTCTCTGTAGGCCACTGGTCAAGGTGATGGCAGCTCATGCCTCATTCCTTTCCTTTATCTTATCTGCATCCATTTCCAATGGTCAGCCTCCCCTTTGATTGCAGCCCTTGACCAGCCTGTGCTGTGATATCAGTAGTGTGGTCAGTAACAAAGACTTCACTGCCTAAAAGATTAGAGATGAGGGCATAGTGGCTGTGGTAAGGTGTGTCCTATGAAGGCAAAGAACCATCCTTCCATTTCTCTCCCATCCTTTTCCATCACAGTGTCTTCCTGTCTGGGCAACAGTTATTACAGGGATGTATGGGCCACCCACCCAAAGTGCCTCTTCTACCTTCTTACTAAATTACAAAGTGATGTGGAGCTTTGTGTGCCCTCATACTCCACTTCCTGCCACCTGACAAAAACTAGTCTCAGGTATTTAAGGCATTCTCAAATATTCCTCGAGGGCCTGGTTGTTTGAAGGAACTGTGTACATCTCTCGGTATAAGTCCTGTATGGTTTGGATGTGGAATGTTCCCCACAGGCTTATGTATCTGAACACCTGGTTCAGCTTTGATGGTGCTGTTTGGGGAGTTGTAGAACCTTTGGATAGGGGATCTGGGGCAGATGTAACACAGAAATGGGGCTAGATGGTTACAACAAGTTCTGCTCTACCTAAAGGCTCTGCTCCAGGGTCAGCCGATGAGATATGAACCAGCCATCTCATGCTCCCTTTGCTTTAGACAGGAGCTATTCCTGCTGCTTTGGATACTACCAGGTCTTACCACCATGAAACCATGAGCAAAATTAGCCCCTCTCTCCCTAAGTGGCTTCTGTCAGGCATGTGTCTCAGTGATGAGTAAAGTCCCCAACCCCAAAGCAAGAGAAGATCTCTGATTCATACACCTGTATCACATGCCAATTGTCTGAACTGATGATGAAGAAAGGGGCTTAGTGGAAAAATGTTACTCATCAACACCCCTGAACGTGCAGAAGAACGGCTTGGACAACCTCATCTTCCTTGGCCTCTCTGGGGTTCTTGCGGAGTGCTGCCCCTTGTAGTCACCATCCATACAACACAGGCTCCATGAGATCTTGGCCAAGACCTTCTCACATGTGCCAATCCCAGTTCCTTCCAAGTTATAAGAAAAGATAAGTTAATAGGTGATACTTTGGAGGAAAAATAAGGAAGTTGTTTGATAGAGACTTTGAAGATTTAAGTGAGTTCTGTAAGGATTTTACCACTGTGTTACCATCGTAAGCTTCCACGGAGAGGGTTATTTAACCCAGTTCCCACTAGCTTTACCTCTGCAAGTACACACACAATATGGCTTCTCCTCACTCATCTTGTCTGTGGTCTGGGAGAGGAAGTCTGTTTTTGGGGTAGCAAACCACAGACTGCAAACAGCAGCTGGAACAGTCCAAGCATCATCATCAGCATCATCAGCATCAACATCATCGTCATCGTCATCGTCATCATCAGCAGCAGCAGGTACCTTCCATGCAGACCACTTGCCACTTTCTCTTTTCAAACTCAGCACACCTTCCTTAGATGTCTATGTTCAGCTTGCTTTTGTGGCTGCAGAACTGCTATTAAGGCTTCATTTCTGTCCTTAGGAAATTCGCAGCACAGAGAAAATGTTACCAGATAATTATTACCAAATATGGAAAGTATTAGGAAGCTACATACAGAGTACTGCACAGCTCAGGAAGTGGATGGTGTGTGTGTGTGTGTGTGTGTGTGTGTGTGTGTGTGTGTGTGTGCATGTGTATTTAGCTTGTCCTCCCATGTTCATGCTGTGTGTGTGTGTGTGTGTGTGTGTGTGTGTGTAGCTTGTCCTCCCATGTCCATGCTCTACCCTGACACACCCCGTTCTGCCCAAGGAAGCCTGCCTATTCCTTTGTCTTCCATCTCTTTTTGCACTGGGCAAAGGGCTGGTCTGTGGTAGACATGGGTAGGTGTGGGAAGGAGAAGGTATTTATTCTTTTATTTGCCCCATATGGCATGGCTTTGGGTGGCAGCATCCTTTTGGCAGAAGGCACAGTGCCATTCTCCTTTTTCATAGTCATTCCTAGAGGATAACAACTCTGTTATCACCCCGGGCACTCCGTTAGCTTCTCTACTGCCTTGTTAATGACTTATGCCTCTATAAATAATCATATAGTGAGTCTTAGTCCAATCATTCTTAGTTATTGTATCGTTCTTCCTTCTGGGACCAAATCTGAGTATATCTAAATCTACTCGGGGTGGGTTTCATGAGGGGGGTAATGTTGGGGTAAAATCTGAAAAGCCAAGGGGATTTTTGTTTAATAATCCCATTAGCCTTATCATCCAAAGGCAATAAATTGATGCAGTCCCAGGCACAATCTCCCTAAACCATGAGTTTCTCTCATTATCTGGAATTTTCCACTTTTCAAAAAAGACTTATAATCAAACAAACATGATGTACAGGATAGAATTTGTCCCTTTGATATCTGTTGTTTGACAATATAGTGAGGATGCTTTAAAATGAATTGACATTTAATTAATCACTGTAGCACATATGGAGATTTGACAATGTGTGAAGCAATTTTGAAAATTATGTGTGTATTTGTGTGTGTGTGTGCACAGCTGTGTGGGTGCACAGGCCTCTGCTTGTGTATGTGTGAATGCCAGAGGTTGGTGTCTAGTGTCTTGCTTTATCACTCCCCATATTAAGTCTACCACTGTACCACTGAACCAGGATCTTGCTGATTCAATTGGAATAACTGGACAGCAAGCCCAGGGATTTACCTGTCTCTGCACCCCAGTGCTGGGGCTACAGACTTGCTTTTGTGTAAGTGCTGGGGATCTGAACTCTGGTCCTCACGAGTTCAGTACCCACTGAACCATCTCTCCAGCCTTGAAAAACTTTTAAAAATTCAGCATGCAGATAAGATGTGGCTTGAGTATGGATTTCATAAACCCTTGAACAAAAGCCTCAGCCCTTCCTCATCTGTTTCCAGGGTCAGGACACACAGCTCTAGATGGAGTCTTCTTATAGTTCTTCTTCATCATTATCCCCCCCCCTTCTAGTGCCCAGAACCTGGACCATAAGATATTAGAGGTAGAAAAACACACAAAAGCTAACTGATGAGATCTAGTTGGTTTTGTCTTAGAGACCAAAAAAAAAAAAAACAAAAAAAAACAAAAACAAAAACATGATGCAATTATAGTCACAAGGGTCATGTGACCCATTAGTAGCTGAGACAATGGGAAAACCTGGGTCTTCTTATCTAAACTTCTTCCTACTATTGAAAAATAAAATTTATTATTATTCCATGGTAGCATTATGTATCAAAAATTTGCTCTCCTGGTGTCCTCCAGATTGAGCAGATGGTAAACATCTCCTCTCTCCCCCACCTCCCACTCCCTGTTCATTCTAAAGCAGAGAGTCCTGGCGGGACCAATTCTTCAGGGACAGGCTGGGTGACTAGGCAGAGCAAGGGCAACAGCCTTGCTCCGTCCCCTCCTCCTGGGATGAACTGATGGAGTGGAGATGTAACTTCTGAATATAAAGGCAGCAGGGTTACCCTGAGGGGAGACTATAGGTTGGCCTGTGCTAATCATTTTGTCCTTATGTCTGTAGAACCTTTCACGGCTCAATTGTTTATATTTACAAGAGCCAAGATGCATCCTGTGAAGGAGGAAAGGTAGATACTGAATGTCCAGTCTCTAGAGTAGGAGCCTGGCCCATGACATCTAACCTGGGAAGGCTAACAGTTGATCACACTAGACTCCACAGGTCACTGCAGGGCTTGCGTGGTGTGTGGGGCAGGAAGAATCTTCGATCCTCAGAGCTAAGTACACTTGCTGGTTGTATTTCTTCCCCCAAGGTTAAAACACTGAGATCTGACTCTACCAGTGGTGTATCCTCAGCCGGGAGACCTCTAACCAGATGGACAGCCAGATAGGTCCAGTCTATTCTTTGCATCAGACACATCTATAGACAGTTTAGAAATGTTAACATCCTGAAAAATAAGCAGGTCCTTTGAGAACATGTTGGTGTCCTAGAATGTTCTACACGTAGAAGGAGTTAGAATTTATGAAGGCAGTAATGAGTACTCACTGCTTGCTCTGCTAAGCATGCAGCTAGGTGAACAGACTGAATAAGTTCCACCCTGTTCTCAGTCTTCTCATCTTTGCTGATTGGCTAGAAATGGATTCCGGTCCAAGCTGAGTCAGTTACGTTTCCCAACCCACTAGCTATAGTTGATTTTCTGGAAATGAGCAACTGGGTTAGGGTGGGAAGTTGAAATGTTTCTAGGGATCATTGTTCCTTGGGTTATGTCTGGTGACACAGCGGGGTGGGATAAGCCTGGGGCTACTGACTATCGTGATTCTTGGGGCTTGAGGAAGACTAGAAGAAGAAAGCTGACAGGCAGAGAGACTAAGACAGGAGTTGCCTTGAACCTCAGTCAAGCCCTGACCCTGAGATCAGTTGACCTTCAGGCCATGAATTTCCACAGTTCGATTATATAAGTTAAAGAAATATCCATTTATTTCTTGTAACCAAAAGAATGCAGACAAATTCAAATGTGTAATAAAAGCAGTAAATTTCTAAAAGTAAACTTCATATCCAACTCATCTTAGAATCTCTATCTGTTGTCACAGCACGAGCTGTTCTCAGTAGACCCAGTGGGATTTCTGATAAAAATTAATTAAGGCTCTATTATGCCTGGTCCCTGATGGATAGTGAATGTTTGTCTACAGATCTACTGGGGAAAGCCACACAGGGAAACCTCCAGAGAAATGAGAGCATCTGTAGGATATGCTTTGTGTTTTAGGAATACTTTTCTAGCTCGGGAATCATTACTGAAAGGACAGAGTAAGCCTTGGGCAAGATCAAGGCAAGAGAACCAGAGAGAAGTCAAGAGCCAGTTCCAGCAATCAGGGTCTTGAAATCCCTAGGCCTCAGGCAGCCATGGTGATAAACTGCAGGAGAACACACTGGTCTGGCGGCTGTTCGGCAGAGAGCTTTAGGGATAACGGGGAGGATAGGAGCCGCTGGTCAGTTTAGCTAAGTCAGCTCCTGAGTTTTGCTTTCTCCCCAACATGCTCTCATGTTCGTTTATCCGTTTCATTCATTTCTATTTCATTTTATTTCTAGACAGTTTCCTGTGTTCTACGATGTGTCAAAGATGACCTCAAACTTCTGCTCATTCTGCCTCTACATTCCAAGTGCTATGTCACTTATTCCTGTCTTAGTTAAGGTTTTACTGCTGTGAACAGACACCAAAACCAAGGCAACTCTTATAAAGGGCAACATCTAATTGGCCCTGGCTTACAGGTTCAGAGGTTCAGTCCATTCTCATCAAGGCGGGAGCATGGCAGCATCCAGGCAGGCATGGTTCAGGCAGAGCTGAGGGTTCTACATCTTCACCTAAAGGCTGCTAGTGGAAGACTGGCTCCTATGTGGTTAGGGGGAGGGTGTCACTGCCCACCCCCACAGTGACACATTTCCTTCAACAAGGCCACACCTCCTAACAGTGCCATTCCCTGGGCCTAGCATATTCAAACCACCACAATTCCTAACTATATTTGAGTACCTGCTATGCACCAGACACTGCCCCGGTGCGCTGCTTCCCCTTTGTGTCCTGGTTCAGATGGGGTCCACTGAGGTTGCACTCTGGTGATTTGTCTGTGGTAGGGGTGGGCCTGGCAGGCAGGTATCATGTAGAAGACCTGGAGGAGGTGAGTGAAACGGGTAGATTTGCCTGAAGCAAGACTGCAGCTGATCCTCAGCTGGGTCCAGCTGCTCTGGGAAGGTCGAGTGGACAGGGAAAGGTAAGTCACAGATGACATCAAAGTCGGGCACTTTCAGGCTGAGGAAAAGACGGTTTCTCTTTGCAGTGTTCTGTAGAACTCATTTCCTCAGGACACCAACTGTGGAACTCTCTTCCTCATTTTGGCTTTTGGCTGCCCCTTTTGGGCATGGTGAAAATGAATGGGTATCTGTCGGTTTTCAGTAGATTGACAACCCCAGAACCTATTCCTATTTAGTGATTCCCAAGCATGGAAAGAGGTAAAGACAGGCTCGTTGGAAACTCAAACTGTCTGGTGCTTGTCTACAAGGAGAGGTCGATGGAGTTTGAAGTAGATCCGTAGAAAAATGCAAAGGAAGTGTTACCATGAGCTGTGTGAAGAAAACTTAGTTTGATTCTATAAAATCGCTCTTACATGATTGACCAAAGAGACAGTGCCATCATGAACACGTTGGTCAGTGCAGCCTGGTTATCATGCCGCTGAGTGTTGCTCAGGAAAGACTTAGTTGTGGAATTGTATTCTCAGTGGAAATCACCTCTCCAGAAAGGTGCTCTATTCAAGTTCCAGAAAGACAGACAACATAATAATAATTTCTAGTGGTAGTAAAGGAAACATAAAAGAAAAAAGAGTCATTGAATTGGAATCCAGGATTTAGATCCTAATATTTCCTGGAAGCATCACATTATATTAATAAATTAGGTGTTTAATACAGGTAATTTATTAATGCAAATAAATTTCTATTTGATACAAACTAAGTGAATGTTCATGGATGACAAACTAAGTATTTGTGGATGTTCTCCAATGGTGGTATGTAACCCTGCCTTGGGCCGACCCAGTCAGGGTCCCTCAACCCAGGGAGAATCAGGTTCCTGTACTCAGGTGGGCAAGGAGTCGGAGTGGGTGAGTGACAAACAGACACAGACACAAGGGAGTGCTGAATCTGAGTGTAATTTCTCAAAGTAAGCATCAGACTTTTATAGTCAATACAGAAGACAAAAGGAAGTTAGATAATACACCAGTTAAGGTAATTTGCAGGAACAGGGCAGTGGCCACAACAAAGTCAGCCCCATCAAAAGTCAGCTTGACCTTAGCAGCCAGGTGTGAATGTTTATAACCCATCACCAGCCAGCCTTAGGTAAACACCCAACTATGTTAATCTTCTGGGCTATCAGAAGTATGCACCAGGGGGTCCCATTCTTG
>NW_022196900.1:2266087-2272592 GCF_008632895.1 Mastomys coucha | reverse complement strand
AAAAAAAAAAAAAGCACATAAGCACGTGGAGAGAGAGGGGATAAAGGGGTGAGAGGACAGAGAAGAAGCAAGAAAGCAAGAAGACTAGAGAGAGTGGAGGGGGCAAGCCCCTTTCCATAAGTAACATTTTTTACAAAATTCCAAGCCAAGGGTCAGCTCAGCATTGACTAGGATGTTGGAACACTGGTGGGGGCCTGGAAACAATGCCCAATCTATCTTGACTATTGCTCAAATCATTCCTTGGGGGCATCTTTATACCTATAATAAAACAATACAGAAAGAAAGCACGCAAGACCCTCCATCGACTATCGCAAGGACAAATCTAGACCACATCCATGTTAGGGGATGCCAAGAACCTCCAGGAGACCAGTTTCCTTGAAACTTTTTTGCTTCAGGGACTGCAGCCAAGCTTTTGGACTCGTCAGGAAGACTCCACTGGAGTGGGTGTGGCATAACCCTTTGGAGGCTGTTGTTATTTTAACTTCCCATACTGTTGGGGATTGCATGGGCCTATTGATCTACAGGTGTTCTCTAGACAGTGAGCTTTTGCTCCACAGGGTCCTGTAGCATGAGACACTTGCAAATGTAATGAAAAGACTTCATTTGACTCAACTCTACTTGTGATGATGGTGTACTACAGTGTGGCCACCCACTGCAAAACAAAAACAGAAGAAACAAACAAAACCTGGAAGTTTTAATATAAAAAGGGATGTTTGCCGGCTATTGAGAGGTCTGCAGCAAGCCAGAGCTGGGAAAAGTCTGGAGAGAAGGGAGACTCACTGGGGTGAGTGTTGTGTTCCTAATATCTGTTCCCTTCAAGAGGTTTCTCTGATCATTAAGCATCAGGGACTTGGAGCTTGAGAAACCAAGCAGAAAATGACTTCTAAGAGACATAATATGAGCAGGGCTGTTGTCAGTTCCTCGTGGCTGGGCAGACAGAAACGGGAGTTCTGGTGTTACAGAGACAGCAGAGTTTTGATTGGCCAAAGTCCTGCAGAAAATGATTCAGTCTATACCATTTAGGCATTCATGGATCAAAAGGAGGTGGCTAAGAGATAAAGTTGCCAAAGAGAACTTGCTCATAGTGCTGGAGACAAAAACTGGACCTCATGCTCATTTGAGGGATAAAAACTCCTCTGTATTCTGGAACTGGAAATGATCCCTCTTAAAATCTCACATAACTGAAATTAAAAATATAATAGATGGGTTAACACCATGTAATTGTTGTCTGAAGAAATGTTTAGCCATTGAAAGATGAACAAACATAAAACAGACAGTCTGAAGAATGAAGAATTTGTGTTCATTTATTTGTTGTTATCTATTGAAAATACAAGGGAAAAAAGTGCTGGAAACATCCCTCAACAGAGGAATGGATACAGAAAATGTGGTACATCTACACAATAGAGTACTACTCAGCTATTGAAAACAATGAATTTATGAAATTCTTAGGGAAATGGATGGATCTGGAGAATATCATCCTGAGTGAGGTAACCCAATCGCAAAAGAACACATATGGTATGCACTCTCTGATAAGTGGATATTAGCCCAGAAGCTCAGAATACCCAAAATACAATCCACAAACCACATGAAACTCAAGAAGGAAGACCAAAGTGTGGATACTTTGTTCCTTCTTAGAATGGGGAACAAAATACCCATGGAAAGAGTAGCAGAGACAAACTATGGAGCAGAGACTGAAGGAAGGACAACCCAGAGACTGCTCCACCTGGGAATCCTTCCCATATTCAATCATCAAATCTAGACACTATTGTGGGCGCCAGCAAGTGCTGATGACAGGAGCCTCATATAGCTGTCTCCTGAGAGGCTCTGCCAGTGCCCGACTAATGCAGAAGTGGAGGCTCACAGCCATCCACTGGACTGAGCACAGGGTCCCCAGTGAAGGAGCTAAAGAAAGAACCCAAGGAGCTGAAGGGTTTGCAGCCCCTTAGGACAAACAACAATATGAACTAACTAGTACCCTCAAAGCTCCCAGGGACTAAACCACCAACCAAAGAGTGCACATGGTGGTACTCATGGCTCCAGCAGCATATGTATAGCAGAGGATGGCCTAGTAGGTCATCAATGGGAGGAGAGGCCCTTGGTTCTGTGAAGGTTCTATGTGCCAGTGTAGGGGAATGCCAGGACCAGAAAGCGGGAGAGGGTGGGTTGGTGAGCAGGGGGAGGGGGAAGGGAACAAGGTTTTTTGTTTTGTTTTGTTTTGTTTTTGTCAGAGGGGAAACCAGGAAAGGAGATATCATTTGAAATGTAAATAAAGAAAATATCTAAACAAAAAACAAACAAACAAACAAACAAAAAAAGAAATCACAACAGAAATGTGGATAGATAAGATAAGCTTTCTCTTAGGATTAAGTTGAACTTGAAAATTGTATTTCTGATCAAAATTATTTGTTATCGATGTTATTTATTATCAAATAAATCATTTGAATAACCATGAAAAAAAAAAGAAAAAAAAAGTGCTGGAA
Organism: Mastomys coucha; assembly: GCF_008632895.1. Classification (NCBI taxonomy): domain Eukaryota; kingdom Metazoa; phylum Chordata; class Mammalia; order Rodentia; family Muridae; genus Mastomys; species Mastomys coucha. The sequence goes on along the minus strand of NW_022196900.1, from coordinate 2,270,112 downwards.
ACAGATGGTATAAGTGGTGACACCAAACACATATCAGATGAGAACTCCTGGGAAAGAAAGCAGATGACTTAGAAGTAAAATTTCAAGGGATGAGGGTTTTCACATCTGAGACTGATTGATGTTATCAAGTCATAGAGTCCGGACACATTATAAAACATAGTAGTATAAATACAAAGAAAATTAAAACTAACCACATCATAGTACAAATTCAAGTAGGAGAAATGCAGAATATATATCTTAGTTATACAAAAGGAAGAGAAAAGTAAGAGAATGAGAAACAGAAGAGACATAGAAAACAAATAAGAAGATAAATATTAACTAAAATGTGAGAAATTATATTAAGTGTGTCTGACTTAATACTGTGGTTAAAATACAGAAAGAAATGAGAAAACATGTGACCTGGCCTGCAGGTCCAGTAATTCGGGGGAATGAGGAAGGTCACAACCTGTGAATAAAGAATGGGTGAGAGAGATGACAAGACTCAAGGAAGCATTGCTTGTCAAGAGCCGTTTACTTGGTTGAGGAGAGCATATTTAAAGCAAAAATCTTGGAAGGAGGGGGAGAGGAAGGAGGGAGAAGGAAGTTTACAAGGGGAGGGGGAGAGGAAGGAGGGAGATGGAAGGTTACAAAATCTTCTGGGGTTGAGCTCCTGGGTGACAGGTCGGGAGGGGGTGGATGATAGGTGGAGAGGGGGTGGATTTCCATGAATGTTCTTTTCCCAGGGCCAAGCCGTATCCTTGTGATTGTCAGGCAGGATGTTAATCTCAGGGTTCTCAATTAGCTGGGGCAGGATGTTTATCTCAGGGCTCTCATGGTTCCCAACAAACATGCACATCTATGTACCTCTTACTAAGAAATAGACCCTATGTATAAGGACTCAAGGAAAACAGATTGTAAAGCAAGGCATACTGCTAGAAAAGAAAAGGGTATTTTAAAAGTCCATCTGTTAGGAAAACAATTAATTGTTATTTGAGCCTATTAAAAGAACTTCAAAATGTATAAAGCAAGACCTCTGAATATAAATATGAACTAGGGTCCATAGTTCAAGCTGAATTTTTAAAACTAACTTTTCCAATAATATGAAAAAAAAATTAGATCAGTAGCAATACAAAAAATTCAGAAAACTTAATGAGTAAATGGGTTCAATTTATAACAGCATATTTAGAAAAGCATATCTAGTAATTCCTGAATACATGAGTTTCTAAGAATTACATATCAAACTGTGAGTAAAATAACAAAAGCAACTAGATCATCTCCACATAGTTGGGAATTAAATGGTATATAGTGGAAGATTCTGGATATGTCATGTGATACAGACTCACATGGTATTTTGAGACTTGCAGGAAAATGTGATGTTTGGAGACAGTATAGATAGGACTCGATGGACAGTGATGCTTGCATAGCTAGCTTTGCAATGCTTCATTGGTCTAAAGTCCTCCCTGATCTTCACTTCATTGAGAAAGGCACAGCAGAGAACATGTCCTGGCATCCTGGCTGGTCCTGGCTGCCCCCACTGACAATTGCACATGAAGTAGAGGCCTGGTGGTTTCTGCTGGATTATGCCACTACTGTGGTTGGTGTTTTGTATCCTGACACTAGTGAACTGGACTGCTGGTATCCTGACAAACAGAGATTGGAATCATCTCAATGAACTACTTCTAAACTGACCCATATCTCCTTGTCCTATTTACCATCTTTTCTCCCCTACTTTTGGATGGTGTGCTAGAAGAGGGATTGAAGCTTTTGAGAGCCCTTATTAAAAGTAGGTTTTGAAAAATCTAAGCCTACAGGCATTATATCCAAATGTCACGAGTCAAAGAGAAGATGCAGTAAAACTTTGATGATCTTATGGATGAAATAACAATGACAATCTGATATTTTAAACTGTGTAACTGAAGTCAAAGGCATATTTAGAAGAAACATTTTATGTTTTTATTTTTATTTTATGTGCATTGGTGTTTTGCCTGCATGTGTCTCTGTGAAGAACTCCAGAACTCTTAGAGCTGTTACTGATAGTGGTGAGCTGCCACATGGGTGCCAGGAACCGAACCTGGGTCCCATGGAAGAACAGTCAGCTCTCTTAACCATTGAGCCATCTCTGAAGTCCTGAAACATTTTATCTTTAAATGCATATGCTAAAAAGACACTTAAATTATTTAAGCTTACATCTCAACAAATTAGAAAAGAATAGCAAATTAAAATAAGAATGTAGAAGAACTAAAATGAGAAAAGAGTAAAAATGAGGGGAATTAAATGAAAAAAGTCATAAAACAGAGGAAATCAGTAAATGTAAATCAGCTCTTTGAAAAATTTAATAAAATTGGAAAATGGAAGATTAATGAGAGAGACTATGAATATAAATGACCACTGTCTTGTATAGAAAGTCAAATAAGGCTGAAGATTCTGCTAAACTTCAGAAGATTGTCTCTGTTATAAAATTACTCACCACTTGAGCATGCACAAGACCTGCAGAGGATCAAAGCAGACAGCCTCTGAGCACTGACGAGGGGCAGGACACAGTCCCACCCTAACTAAGAAGCTATTTCCACTAATCCCTGCTGGGGCTGGGGAATCTGCTTCCTCTAGTGGAGTGGCACTGGGTATATCACCCACATTCCAGGGAAGACACAGTGCCTAGGAGTAGTTGACTAACACAAAACAGACTCTGGGCTTTTGCACGTGTTCTTTTTGTTTTGTTTAGCCTTGGTAATTTTTTGTCTGATATTTTTTTAAGTTTTATTGCATTATGATGATAAAAGTTACAGGATTTCAATTTATCTGAAGTTGTTAACATTTAAAAACATATTTTAAGTAAATAGAATTAAATCACATTCTTGTTTCCCTTTTGTACCCCAACTCCTCCCAGAGACCCCCCTTCAATACCTACAATATCTTTTGTCATATTCTTTAAAATTTATAAAATATTATAATAATAAAAATGAGTATTATAAAACTTGTTTGAGATAAAACAACAATCAATTTAGCAGTCTTATGTAGATGCTTCTATATGGCAATACTGAAAATACATACGTTTTGCTCAACATAAATTTTAAATAACTCCAAACATATTAACTATATTTTTTAAAATAATATATCACCACTAGTATTTTCTTAAATGAACATGAATATATAAAGTCTTTCTGTTTGTGTGTTTGTTTTGTATTTAGTAGAGCTTAAAATCTTGGCTCTTACAAGCCCAAAATAGGAACAATTTTTAGACATTGGATTTCATTGTAATAAGGATGTACTTCAATGACCCTCACATCACCAAAGGATTTTACTTCCATCATAGCCAAGCTGAGAGTTGACAGTTCTGCTGCACCAAGGAATGAATTGTAGGCATGATTTTTGGATATAGACTTTCTGCTATGGTCAAAGCTATTTAACTTGAGTGAGTGATTTTATTCTCAGCCCACAGAGAACAGGTTGCATTCATTTAAGAAATGGTGTGTGTATTAAGATGGTCTATCCATAAAGTCATTCACCAACGGTTTCAATGAACAATGGTTCTGCTTGGAGGGTGGCACAGACATTAGGTGAGGGTAAGAATATGGTTCGTTGGCTGTGATAATTTGGAAAAGCATTCATCTCAAGGAAAGAGTAACTTATAAAATCTTCTTCTTCAAACTTGATACTAGAGTTACAAATGTCAAGCAAAGCATTCAGTCTCACTCTTTGTTGTTCTCTTACAAGCCACCTACCAATTTAATTGTCTACATTTCTTTTGGCTGTATAAATACTTTTTAAATGTGTAAACTGTTCTGAAAACCACAGTATAGTGTAAAAACATGAAATAAACAATACTACTAATAGAGAGGCTGAGATAAGAGAAGCAAGATTTCAAGACTATTATGTGGTACACAGCATGACACTGTCACGAACAAACAACCTGAAAGTGTTATGGATTGTGCAATATTTGACCTATTTCTCCAATTACCAAATTAGACAGACCACTGAATGACAATCAACAAATTTCTAATTCCTCATATTTTTGGATTTCAATCAATTAGGATATATTGGTAATA